>NW_007579437.1:0-34605 GCF_000690725.1 Stegastes partitus | reverse complement strand
CCCACGATTGCCACTGTATCCTGCAAAACCTGTCAACATGCAATAGGGTGGATGTGCACCGAGAAATGACCGACTAAAACACCATTACCTGAGTCTATGTGAAGACAACGCTATGTTAACACGTTTATTGATGAGTTCAGTCAAAATTTAGAGGACAAAAATAAAATAAAAGTATAAACTAATGAGATAATTGCATGGTACTGTATGAAATCAAGGGAAATCCAAAGTGATACACTGCATAGACAACTTTTTTCCCTTTGGATCAATGTTGGTATGGTTAAAACAAATATGTACATCATGCCATTGAAATACAAAAGAAACATTTTAGGGGAGAAACCAACTTGCGTACAGTAGCTTATTTTTTCGGGGGTATTATGTTTCCTTTTTTATTTTTTGTTTTTTTTTTTGTTTTTGTTTTTTTTTTTGTTTTGTTTTCTTTTGTTATTTTATTAATCTAACAATGCTTGAGTACTGTATTTAAAATTAACCAATGCCAGTGCTGTGAAAGTTGTAGTTGTTGTCTTCATATATAGTCACCCAGCTTACCTTGTATGCTGACATAAAAGAAAAAAAAAAAAGAGTTCATCTATCTATATGGATGTGTATGACTTTGCAAGAGTATCATATTCCGAAAAATAACACAGAAAAGTTTTTTTTCATGTGGACAAAAAGGACAAAACTGGTGTTAGCAGTAATCAGTAGAAGTGTTGACCACCCAGGAGGGAAGGTTGGACCAACCTTCTGCTTCCTGCGGGGGTCTAACCTGTACCGTTTTAACATGACCCCACACTGGCATAGCATCACTGGAGCATCACTTGACAACGGGCGGAGGCGACGAAGCCACCGCGGTTGTTGTTTTTATCTAAAAAAGAAAAAAGAAAAAAAAAGAGGCCAGTGCTGATTGACAGTGGCTAGGGTTTTTTTTTTTTTTTTTTTTTTGCACACATGCCAGTAAAACTTTTAAAGCAGAGTCCAACCTCCGGAGAGTTTTGTACGGGCTGCATGTCCTCTCCATTCCAGTGATTTTGTGTCAGTGGATCGTCCCCTCTTCTCCCCCTCCTCCTCCCCCCGAACCCCCACAGTTTTGTCGATCACATCTACACCCATTGTGTGTGTTGTATTGACCCGCCAAGGCATCAACTGGGTGCTTTTAATGCCTGCATTCTGGAGTGCATCTTTTGAGCGGAGAGAGAGCCCGCGGCCGTCCTGCAGGCTCGCTCCCCCCCCCCGAAGGCCACTTTGGATCACTTTGTCCACTGACATTGAGGACGCGTGTTCTTCTTCACTGTGAGTGCAATGTGTAATAAGGCTGTTTGTGTTACTGAAATGCAGTAAAAACACCTCAGTTCATGTGGAAAAAAAAAAAAAAAGAAAAAGTCTGCTTCTTTGTCTCTTCTTTACTTTTTCCTAACAGGTGTAAACGCAGCATCTCACCTGAATAATAACCGCAAATGCAAGTAACACTGTTTTTTTACATCATAGATTAATAAATACATGTATATTTTCACACATTTTCTTTGAGCATAAGGTGGAATGGGAATTGTGCTGTAGCATCTGGTGCTGAGAGCGAACACTGATATCCCACTAAAGGATGTTTAGGAAAATAACCTTTATGAGCTTCTTCAGGCCTTTTAAAGGTTTTCAGCAGACTGTGTTTGACAGCTTAGTTGTTGGACCTTGATATAGGATTGTTCTATCACCCTACACACAGCACTGAGCCTTCATTCTCACTTGTGTTAAAGATTGATTTCTTTGGCATTTTTGCCTTTATTTGCACAGTAAGAGCTGAGAAAAGGGAAGATTGTGCATTATTAATTCCAACTGGTTTCATAACACGTCATCTGCTGTGTTATCTAAAGCTTGTCTTATACGACTTCTACATCATCTGATGACTCTTCACCAACAGGATTAGTCTGCAGCCGTCGCTCGCCGCCGTTTCTCAGATTCAGATTTCTCAGACTTTCTCAGCAGTTTCATGCAGTCCTTAAAGATCAGCCAAAATCAATCAGTCAAACTTTATTTATATAGCACGTTTCAAACAAATCATGTGGAATTTAAAGTGCTTCACAAGCAACTGACAAAACGTAGATGTTAAATTGGATTTGGACCTAAACACCAAAATCAACATTAATTAAGACAATACAAGAAATAAAAATAAAATTCAAAAGCACTGAGTCATTACACGGAATAAAAATATTATAGTAAAATGTCAATAAAATAAATAAATAATGATGGTGGTAAATAGATAACACATCTCTAAGTTTAATTACTAAGACCATAAAATGCAGTTGTTAAACACTCCATTAAAGCCAGACTGAGTTGTTGTTTTTTTTAATCATATTTTCAGCTCTGAACACTTCATCCGAACAGCTGTTCCAGCAGGTTGGATTGTTAATAGCTGAAAACAGCAGCACCAAATGTTTCTGCTCTGTTTTATGGAACAGCTAAAAGAGAAAAACCAGAGGATGTGAGAGGCCTTCCAGCTTCATAAACCAACAGCATTTCGGAGAGGTTGTCTGGTGAAGTAAACTAAAACAGAATTTTGAAATTTTGATGTGAAAAGTAAGAGGTAAGCAGTGAAAACATTTAAAAACTCATGCAGTAGAAGTTTGAATTAATTGGAGATGATGTATTTCTAACTTTAGTAACATATATAAAAAGTGTGCATCACTTTATTGCTCACATACGATGACATGAGCCTTGAAATTAAAAACCACAGGCAAGAATCACTCCTTGATTTCTTGTGTTTCTTGTGGATTAAGTCCTCGTGTATTTGCTTTGACGGTCTCTCTCTGGCATGAATCCGTCTCACAACACTCTCAGCCTCATGTCCAGTGATTCTCAGACAGAAAAGCATACTTCAAAACCTACTTTCTCTTTAAAACCGGCATACACTTGAGAGTATGTACGTTGTGGTTTATTTTCAGCTGTAGGTCAATATGTGCTGGCGAGTCTTTTTAACTGCAGGACTGTTTGTCATAATAGCGAAGGAATCAGCCGAGTGCAGCTGAAGTTGTTGGTTTTAGTCGTTCCATTGGATACGATTTTTTTAAAAAACCTGCTTGCTTGAGAGTTTCCCACAGAAATCATTTTTGTGGGTTCATTCTATTTCCTGATGTCTTTCACTTCTGCTATTTCAAGATTTACAAATGAATAACTTCACAATCTGCAGTGTCATGACATCCAGTTAGTTTCTCCTGAAACAAACCTCCGTCATACTCTTTTGTGAAGGACACGGTTCAATGTTTTCCAAGTGGAGACACCTAATGTTTAACTTGATGACATAGTCGGACTGTCAGCGCCCAGTTAGGCAGTCTTATCTGTCGCATACTTCTGTGGCATCTTCCCGTCACCTTTACCTGCTTCCTGCATGCCACTCGGCCACCTGCGCCGTCCTCCGACACACACCGACTGCATCTCCAAACTGCTCTCTCTCCCATTAGCGAGATGAACGATCGGATCGGACAGCGGTGCTCTAATTCAACCTCACTTGACTAATGGACTCAGCTGGCAGCTACATCTGCTAGCCATTGGGGAGCGCCAAGGCTGTTCGCGTACATTAGCAAGCAGATCTCTATTCCAGGGGCTTGTTCAGGTAGTGGGCAGACCAGCTTGAGGCCATGTTGGACCCAAGAGGAATTGCCTTGCTCTGACCAGCAAATATGGGAAGTGAACCTTACTGCCCAAAATAGAACAAAATCAATGGGGCTGTGGAGCTTGTCTGTGCCATGCAAAAGCAAATGCCAGAGTCATTGATTTTTCCATCTGAATTATGTGCCATCGACCCCCTTGAAGTCCTCTTAATTAGAGCTGTATTAACAGGAGGATAAAAGAGTGAGGGGGATCCTATAGATGCTGATGAATGTCCGAGGAGCAACTCAAGCCAAAATCCTAATAGTTTTCCTTCTCGGAAGCATTTTTTTGTGTGTGCTTTACGAGACCACACAAAGGCCTACTTCACATAATAGCACCTTTTTGAGTCCCGACAGTAGCTGGAAGTGGCTGCGCTCGGTGCTGATAGCTTCTGTACACAGAGGGATTGAAACTGTCAGTAGAACTCTCCCTCATATTAGAACTAATCTGCCACTGAGCAACTTTATCCAGCCCCGATTAGTCACGGCAAAGGAGCGCTGTGTGCTGCCGACTGAAGCCCTGACATCCCCGCGCTTCCCTGTAATGCGCTGAGGAGGCTGGAGAGGAGCTGGCAGCGAGGAGCCAGGAGTGTCTGGAGGACGGGTGTATTCTCTGTCACCGACAATGAAATCGATTTGTTCTGTGGAGAGCTGAGTGTCTGCTATCGCACCGGTAGTTGCGAGGAGAATCACTTAACCCCCCCCCAGACTGGCCCGCTTAACAGCTGTAACATTTTTCGACACAAAATTTCCGAGTTCAGTCCAGACAAAAGAAACATTTCTGTCGTGTTAAGAAATCCATTTTCTAAGTCGCCGTGGCTTCATCAGCTCGAACAAGGAGCACAAGCCGCTTTAGCGCAGTTCTTCACCCTTGAAAAGAAGACAGACATCTGGATTGTTCTTTTTAAACAAAGACAACTGTGTTTTCTGCTTTATCAGTGTTTAGACTCAAGGTTGAGTCAGATTTCTTGACTCCTCTTCAATGATCTAATCAGTGACTGTGGAGAAACAGCGGTGATGAAGGAAGATTCAAAAGTGAAACAAAAAGCTTTGAAGGCGTTGCTGTTTGTCTGACACACACTTAGATGCACAAAAGTCAAACCTTCAGACTTGGGCTCATGACTTTGGTGTTTGTAAAATCTTCTGCAGGGACGAAAACCAGACAGCTAAGCAACAGACATTTATTTGGTTCTCCCAATAACCAAACCAATCTCAGTCTTCATCAACTTCTCTGTTTTACTATGAATTTTTGATTTTAAAATCAATTTAAATGTTTCCTTACAGTTACTGTGAGCCAAAGAATTAAATTATTTACCTGCTCTATAAATAAATTCACCCGAATGTGTCAAAGATACATTTTTTTCTCCCCTATTGCTAATAAACTGAAACGACACATGCATCACAGCTATTAACGCTGATACTCATGTATCTCCACAGCATATTTTATGCTTTGTAGCCAATTTGCAATACAGCATGGCACTTTTTGCGACACATTGCGCACAGCTCTTAAGATTAAAATGTAAGAATCTTGCCTGAAGTCACTTGTTTGCCATTGTTACAAACATGGGCCATCTATCCAAACACCTAACTGCTTAATTCAGGATGTCAGCGCTATCAGAAGACCACAAGAAGCAGCTTTTTACAACAACAGTGGAAGCAGCAAGAGGAAGAGGTCGATGTAGAAAAGGAAGAAAATATTGATGACATGTGAGCACTGTTGGTTGACTGTGTTATCAGCCCTGGGTGAAAGCAGCTGGACAGAGAGTCCAGCCCAGTTTGACTCAGGTACGTTCCTAAATGTTAATTAATTCCACACAATTCAGGACTTCACAAACTGTACCGCGCATTTAAGTCGCTGTGTGTTACTGTCGACTTCACAAATGGCTTCTGTGTCATATGCTCTGTAACCGTACAAGATTTATGGAGGCTGTGAATGTCCAGTGGGACACAGGAAGCAGCAATAATCAGTTTGGATCTGGCGAATAATACAATTAGCCTCCAATCCATTTCATAAGGGACAACACGGTTCCCAACATCCTTCAGTCTGTGTACAGAGGTCCTCCATCCAAACCGAGCGCACATGAAGCACATTTACCAGAGAGAATCTGGGACACGAATCTGTGAATGTCAGTGCATAACTCTACACAAACTACAGCATTTTTCCTACATGCTGGACTACATTTGTTCTTTTCAGAGAGGCCTGGAATGCTAATGCGATCCCACATGACTTTTTTCTCATCGATGAGTCTGTCTTCAACCTCACAGAGACCAGGAGAAGGGGAATGGGCATCACTGGATCTGTTGTAGATGCACGTTGTGGTGGAGAGCAGCAGCATGAATATGTTGTAGTATAAGACAATGATGGCTTCCACTCCACTCTCCATTTCTCAGTCCAAATGAAGGCATGGCAGGTGTATGACTATGAGCTGTGCTGTATGTGAGCGTGCATCTTCAGCAGGCGGTGGAGGAGACAGGCGATTATATTGAAGTGACTCTAAAGGCGCCTCTTTCTCCACCAGGGAAGCTATTGTGTGTGATGTTGATGAGGTGCTGTGTACTTCCTGCTCTCAACCAAGGCGGACGCTTTTTCTCTCGCTCCTTACCTTGCCCTTATCGTGCTGAGGTGTTTTGTTGTTTTTTTCCTAATCGCACACTATGCCCCCCCAGAGGAGCCTAGTTTGGGAATTGCCTTTTTTTCCCCCCCTTGTTTTCCCTCTTGTTTTTCCTTTTCCTATCTAAAATAAAGGGCGCTGCTCATGCTGGCTGACCGGACAGTTTCTCCCTCCTGTCTCCCCCTGTTACTGTCTTTTTAATCTTTCTTGGACAGGATGTTACTGGTAATTTCGTTGCTCTGTACTTGTGACATGTGCAATGACAATAAATCTGATTCTGATGTAGCTTATATTCTTCTGTTTCTTCTGCTTTTTTTTTTTTTCATTGTTTTTTCTCAGTTTTCTTTTTTTGTTTCCTGTATTTGGCAGACTGGATTTATTTCGTTCACAATGCTGTAATGTCCTGTGCATGTGGTGTACTGTTTTGGTATGGAGAAAAATAGAATGATCCATAATTCTGTAGACTTTAACCATCATTTTCTCATTTCAGAACTGTTTACATACAGAACTACCACAATGACAAAGCCTTGAAAAAAACACAACAGCGTGCAGACGGTAAAATGAATGAAATGAAGACTGTTTGGTGCACAAGTCTGATTTTGGTATGTTTTTGTAGTTTTGAATGCAGAGCTGTGTTTTGTATTTGAGAAAAATTAACTTGTGTGTTTTAGCAATTGCAAAAACTGCAGTCTGTAGGTTTTTTTTTGTTTGTTTGTTTGTTTTAGCACAACAGCCGAGTTGGGACTTCCAGTAAGAAGAATATAAGCCGCATGTTGTATCACCAAAAGTCCTCACATTTTCTGACAAATGCCAAGGACTTGACCTCAAGGGCGGCTGCAGCCCTGCACAAACAACACACCAGTTTGAACATGTGAGTCCAAATCTGGCTCATGACATCTTAATGTGATACTTTGCTGACGCCAATTAGGAAATTTGGCATTTTCTTGTTTTCTTCTGGGGAAGTAAAAGGTCAGGGTCAGCTGCATAACGGCTCCACTAGAAATGGGAACAATTTTATTGTAACGCTTCCAGACGGTCACCAGTTTAAACGCAGTCGTTGATGATTAGTGATGTTGCTCGTCATTAACCCACTCACTGTTCTTACTCTGTCTGAAGTTATTGACGGTAACCCAGTCGAACCTTTCTGTTACTCACAACATGACAACTTTTGTATCCTCTTTCTGTTTTAGTGTTGGGTGTTGACTTTCAGTGACCTTGTATGACTCTTGAGTAAGCACTTTTTTTTTTTTTTTCCCCAAATCACATGCTTGCTTGTTCTGTACATACAGTACATTTACTTACAAAGGCAAATGGCTCGTAGCCTCTGTAGCCAACACCCATATCTAAAGGTTGTCTGACTCACTGTGTGGCACAATGTGGGAGGACAGTGATACTGATACGAGTCAAAAGAGTAGTCTTAAAGAGAAGAAAAGGACTGGGTGGGTGTCATCTTCACAATGGAAACTGTGTCCAAGAAGTTCATCAGTATTGCAGAAGATCCTCTTTCCTGTCACTCACTGTAGTGATTCACAGAATTCAGAATAACAAATTCATCGGAGTTGGGGTCTGACGTGTTTTCTGCTGAGTAATGGTTTCACTTCAGATTGGAATTTAGAGTTTTTGCGCAGTAATGCCTGTAGTGATGATTGCAGCAGGGCCACCAGCCTTAAACTGACTCACAGGACAAGTTTTGGCAATCAATCAAGATTTACTGCTTAGATTTTTTTTTGTTGGTTTGGTTTTTGACATTTTTTTTATTATTATTATTTTATTTTTATGTGCCCAAAATCTGATTCCACTGTGAACTAGTTCAAGTTCGGAAGTGATGTCATGCCAGTGAAATCAGATTTTACGATTTAATTTTTAAATAGATGTGCAGTGGAAGCTGGTGAATTTGTGAGAAGTGTCAACCCAAAATTCTTATGACTTATGATTCTTATTCAATTCCTCACTGTCCCTCCTTCACAGCTGTCAGACTGCACAGAAATATGTCATAAGACACATTCAAATCTCATGACTTCTGTGAGTCATGATGATGAATTTTCGCTACATGATTGCTGTGGTCAAAGGAAATCACAATAATGGTGTTATCGTGATAACTGTAGAAAATCTGATAACAATGCTGTTGAACAAAGCCATCTTTAACTTTATTTTGTTTTTGTCTGTTTTTTGGCAAATCAGTTACACTCAAAATGTCAGTATTGGGAGGTGGAGAGACTCTGTAACCACAACTGTTCTGTATGTTGGAGTGTCGACCAAATAGTTACTGACGTTGGATTAATTCTAATATCCATCCATTATCTATACACCGCTTAATCCTCACTGGGGTCGCAGGAGGGCCGTGGCCCATCCCAGCTGACTTAGGATGAAGGCAGGGGACACCCTGGACAGGTCGCCAGTCTATCACAGGGCTACACTTAGAGACAGACAACCAAGCACACTCACATTCACACCTACGGACAATTTAGAATCACCAATTAACCTCAACATGTTTTTGGACTGTGGGAGGAAGCCGGAGAACCCGGAGAGAACCCACGCTGCACGGGGAGAACATGCAAACTCCACGCAGATTCATGCGTCCCCCACCGGGACGCGAACCGGCAGCCTTCTTGCTGCGAGGCAACAGTGCTACCAACTGTGCCACCTTGCAGCCCTCTAATATCATCATTTGTGTGTTTTTAACAATATCTTTTTTTCTCTCTCTCACAATTTTGCAGATATTATCATTGCCGGTACATCAGGACACCCCTAGTTCAGACTGAAGTTATATTGCAAAAGAGAAAAATAAGACCTGCATCTGATGTTGGACCACATACAGAAGTGACCCAACTAATGACAACAACCAATTCCATATGATTGCTGCTGTTCACATTTAGAAAAAATTAATTCATCTCTTGCCCGCAGCCTGAACGCAGCCTTCGAAGCAGAAATGTGGGTGTAAAAACACGGCGCTAAAGCTCAGGATGAGAGCTTTCCTCCCCATTATCAGCCCTCCTCTCCTCCCCAGACTGCACGAGCAGGTAATAACCACACACCATGTAATAATCTAGATCACTTTATTAATTTAAGTTAGGTAGAGACACTAAACATTGGAACCACATTTGCTCTGCTATGGAGCAGTCTTCAGAATATTACAAAAAGAGGCTTATGTCATACTGAAAAAAAATGGCAAAAATTAAGAGGTAGAGAATTTAGGCTCATCACTGTGACTGAAGGAATGACGCCTATTGGAATGTAGTTGAAATTCAAAAAACTCTTGTCATCCCAAAAAAGGTATATAAAATATTCATACATCAAATATGGTTGGAGGCAGTTATTTTTTTGGGACACTGGGGTATTCACAACATTTAAACATATACATTTCACTTTAACAGGACATGGTGGACACCAGACAAGAGTTAATTATTAACTTTAGGGGGGGGGGGAGAAATAATGGAAAGCTGAATACATTTCCTTTGTTGGGACAATGAGTTTGCCTGGAGTTACAAACTATGCTGGGTTACTTTCTTTAAAACAATATTGGTAACAGATAAATTTACAATATGAACACCACAGACCTTAAAAAAAAAACAAAAAAACAAAATGCATTTCCTCTCAATTTCTCCCTAAGCAATACATTCTGAATGTGTCACACATGCTAATTCAACCCAGGACACAGACTCCCTCGTGCACTTTTCATCGGAGGGCTTAGTCAAAACAGATGTGAAATGACAGGACCGTGGAGGGACACCGCTGAGCTCCATCACTCTGAAAACTCCTGTGAAGATCAAGTCAGCCACAATCTGGCCATTAAGTGTCCCATTTGGAATGCTTAGACCACATTAACATATATGCTACATGTCTCTAACTTAAGTATTTAATAAAAAACTGGAATTAGGGGAAACTTCAATCGTGAAACTTTTTTTTTTTTTCCCGTCCTCTTTATTTTAAATGGCACAAGCTAGAATCAAAAGTTGTGAACCAGATTTTGTGAGCGAAAAAGAGCCTCTGCGTGGGGAGACGTTGGGTAGTTTGAAATGCTGTGTTCAACCTTCTACATGGAGAATGCCGGCAGTGTAGAAAAAAAATAAATCTGAATTTACATCAAAAAAAAAAAAAAAAAGAACAATCAGAAATTACAGTGCATGTCTACAAAAATAAAATAAAAACAGAAAAAAAAAAAGATTATTACTGTTTGTACAGTAACATACTGTATATTTCCACAATGACACTAGATAAGGCTGGTGACTACATTACGTAAATAGTTAATTAATGGATACCTTTTCTGTATGATTTCAAAACTAGTGACACAGTATATAGATGTTGGTTTCTTTAAACAAACTTAAAAAAAAAAAAAAAAGACAAAACAAGTCAAATAAATCCATTGTGTAGTACACAGCTTTCTTTGTTCCAGAGGAACAATATGGTAAACCTTTGCATCTGCTCAATGCAAGTGCACCAGTCTAGATTCAGTCTTTTCTTCCTTCCATCTTCCCCATTTTCACCCTCAGTGGTTGTTTCCTCATGCTTTCAGGTTCATATGCCCCTGTTCGTGTTGCAAACAGCGCCCCCTAGATCCCGTTCTTCGCTTCATTGTTGTTCATGGCCTCCTTCCTCTGAGCTAAGAAGGGGTACATGCACTTGTCGGCGCCCAGGAACCGGTACATGCACACGATGGCCTCGAAAGGCAGGATGCTGCGGGGAAGAGACAGAGATGAGATTAAGATAAGGCACAAGACACTCCTGTACGGTTTACTGAGAGCCGACGGAGCAGCGAGGAAGGGTCCTGGATGTGTGGAGGAGCTCACCTTTTCATGAAGTTAACCATGTAGACGATGCGCGGCGTGCAGATCATGGGCTGGTCGGTGAGGATGGCCCTCATGGCTTGTTTCACGCAGAACTCTGGCTTCAGGGGCGGCAAAAAAGGCTCAATCTCCTTCCTGGATGAAAAAAACAAGGCAGTTATTACCAGGCTTCAAATTCAGGAAATGAAATTTTGCCCAACTGGTAATTTTCTTTTTTAGAACATCCAATTAGATTTGATCTGGAGTGGACAGAGCTGTCAGTGGGTTGACCGTTTATTTGAAAATGCTTGAGGACACTTTAAAAGCGGCAGCAAATTTAATTAATCCTTGAATAAAGCGATACTGGTGAGTCAGTTCCTGTGTACGGTAATGGTGGGACAGTAAAGCCACCTGCTGACTGTAACCATCAAACAAAGTGAGGACTATTACAGCGGCCTGGAGGAAGGAGGGGTTTAAGGCCAGGTGCACCTGCTGGTGAGGTTTTCCCCTGGGAAAGGAAAGTAGCCCTCTTTGTTTAAGCGCAGTGTTGATCCATGGAATACATCTCACTTTATAATAACTAACACAACACAAACCATCCGCAGCTGCTTTGAAGTTCAAATGGTGTTTCAGAGGCGGTTTTTATAAAGATTACAGGTGACAAACTCATCCCAGGTGCAAGAAAGCTTTTAAATAAAGCACAGCGCACACACAAATGCAATTACAGCTGGCGGTATGTGTCGAGGCTAACCTTATCCTGCAGCCTTTGAACATTCCCGTGTCGACCAGGTAAGGGCACACCAGAGTCATGTTGATGCCATCCTTCTCCGAGGCCTTCAGCTCATGGCTCAGTGACTCATGGAAGCCAATGGCACCGAACTTACTGGCGCAGTAATCCTAAGGGAAAGAAGAGAGAACAGGTTAGCCCTGTAAAACCCCCCCCATGCCCGCACCCAGGGACCAGAGAACATTTTCAAACATGCCCCCGGGGCACAGAGGTCTCTCCTTGCTGTTAATGATACAGCCACAAAAAAACCTGAGTGAGCCCTGTTCTACGGTTTCATTAGCATTCTTCTCCGGTGCATCAGGAGACTGCTCTGCTTGGCGGGAAGGTTTTGATGTGGTTCGCCGTGGAAATAATCTTTAAAAAAATAAAAAAGGCTTGGGCAAACACAGATGCATGTCGATAAACACCGGGGAGGATAAAGGGATTTGACTGTGGCCACATGACAGGCGAAGGCTTTGGTTCCCTGGAAATAACGCGCACGTCAGAAATCACATTTGAGGCACTTCCAGGAACCATAATAGCCCAACAAAAATTGCCGACACTTTAGACCCTTTGAAAGGAGACTTAATTATTATGGATGGATGCTTGAACAAAAGCAAATGTGCTGCTTTAAAAACAAAGGCGAACGGAGCAGTCGTCCCTACAGACTGTCGGAAATTGATACCATTCTTAGCGAAGGGGATAAATGAGAAGTCTGTTCCCTAAAATATCAAAATAAAACCTTCTAGGAGGGCTACTGGTTTACTCCCTCTGTGGTTTCGGAGATAAATGACCCCCCACTAAATTTTTTATTATGCATTAAAATAACAAAAAACTATAGGAAGGAAAACCAAAACCATATCCATTGAAAGCCGCTGTGAGCTGAATACAGAGTGAGCACCAAGTTGTTCACAAAGCAGTGATGAAGATGTCTCTGTCCCTTGGGGAGCTGTCAGCTTATTCTGGCCCCGGGGCCAGAGCCCAATAGGGGCCCCACACCCCCACTGCTGCAGATAGAGGAATCTATAAGAGGCTCCCAATGCTCATCTGTGTTCCTTAATTTAACGGGTGGAGGGACAACTAGAGAAAGGGGGCCTAACCTCCCCTGTCTCAGTGTGCTAGCTGGCACGGTGACGGCTCTGGAGAAAAGCACTGGTTTTGGATGGTGGGAACGATGGGATGTGTATGCGTTGCTGTGTATGATACTAACCTCCACTCCAGCTGTGCTGAATAAACCGAGGGAGCTGGCAACCGTCACAATGTGACCATGATTCAGCTCCAGCATCTTGGGGAGAAACGCCTTGGTGGTCTGGGGGAAGGACAGAAGAGACAGAAGGGCAAAGAAAAAAAAGAGGAAGGTTAGTTCACTTGTGCAGTTTGTCTGTGCCAAAGCCCTTTGATCCTCTCTGCCTTCCCTCTAGTTCCCCCTCTCTCCGTTTCTCCCTCTTCTCCATGGTGATTCAGAGAGAGGCGTCTGAATGAGAATTCATAACAGGAAAAAAAAAAAAGAAGAAGAAAAAAAAACAGACTTGAGCGCTGGAGGTGCAGCATTTGAAAATATAAACACACAAGTTAAGTTTTATCCTTTGTGAATCAGATGTCGAGGAGGACAGGGGTTTTCACCTCCTCCTGTATTCACTGAACAAGCAAGTGTGCGCTGTGTGTGATGCTGTTACAGTCTGTCCTTTTCCCACACAGATCTGGTGCCCGTGGTTGGGCCTTGCACTAAAGAGCTGGTGACAACACCAATCACAGGCCTCCGTTCACTCAACACTTCCAACAATACAATTCAGCCTCTCATCTACCTACACAGCCTTGCGCCCTGCCCGAGCAGCAGTCAGCGGAACAATCTGCGAGATGAGCTCCGAGATGAAAGAGTTTGAACCGGGATGCCACGTGAGATCCTGAGTGGTTCCTGCCGGCTGCTCCGCCAGCGAGAGCGAGCGAGGTGGTGAGAAGCGCAACACGGAGGGTAAGCGGTTACAGTTAATTAACCTGCGGATCCATTCCTCTTTCTGCCTGTCTGCCGACTTTTGCCGCTGCCCTGGACACAGCATGAGCCAATCAGCAGGTGTGACATGTGACGGCGGTGATAGGAACTGACCAATCACTCTCCCACTAGGAGGTCTACAAACAACCAGCAGGCCTTTTGTTGGTAGCAGAGCAAAATCTATCCAAGTCACATGTGCGCTGCCATAGCGAAGTGCAACACATGTAGGCTGGTGACGGATAAAACATAAAGGACACTTTCACGCCACGAAAACACGAGACCTGTGTTCAAGTGTGTGTGTGACCTGTGTGTGTTCCTATTGTGTGTAATGTACAATTAAAAAAAAAAAAAAAGTTGCTCTTCTTACTTTGTCCAAATACTGTGGGCAATTTTAAGACATCAATTTGGGCTCTGGAAAAATGGGTGAGCATTTGTTATCATTATTATTATTATTGACAGTTTATGTCCTAGTTTCCTACAATTCTGTGGTCACATAAACGAAAGCGAACAGTTTCATTGGTTGGTACAGTACGTAAGCCCGGCCAGAGAAATGATTCAGCCTCCTCTGTAAACATTTGCTGGAGGGGAGCACAGAGTCAGTGAGAGCATGGTACCAGGTAGTACAGCCATGAAACCACTGGTAAGGGGAGGAAAAGCCTCATTAAAACTGCACCCAGAGATTAACTGCGGCCGACCTTCGTCAGGTAAATAAAACTGGAAGCAAAAAGTCAAAATCTCCACAAAGAAAAGGCTGGTGTATGAGGATGACTTCATCGTTTTTGGAGCGGATTCTGCAGCCAGGTATTACTGATCTGATTCGGCTCCAAACATCTGCACTTTTCCAGGACATAAATTTTCAGGTTGCTGCAATATTCAACTCATCGAACGATGGGGCCCAAAGAGAGGGAGCGAGAGAAACGCGAGGCCTGGGCAAAAGCTGAGAAAGGCCTCTGGAAGCCAGAATGGCAGTGGATGAGGGAGGGAGTTGCGTGCAAATGAAGCATTAACTTAAGATATGCCCGTACCTGACTTGAGCCAACATTTCCCACTCCCACAGCAACTTTCAGAGAGCAGGGAATGACTTGATCTGGCACAACGCTTCACAGCTAACGCCAGCACTCAAATTCAACGGGACAATTTTGCTGAGTGGTCTGAAAATAACTGGAACTGATAGAGGAAAAGCAGATTCCCCCTCAGATCCGAGGACGGGGCCGAAACGCGACCAACCGTCCGATCTCTCTCCCACCCTCCCGTGATGTCCTGCTTCTCATGGCAACTCTGGCATGTGGGTATGACCCCCACTGACCTCTCAGACACAAAATGTGTGAAGGCAACCAGGGGCTCGTGTCTTACATCAGAGCCGCCGTAATTGGGTCTCAACGCTCCCTTGTTCCGCTAAATTACCCGCTGACACAGCCGGGCCTCCTTGGCCTATGTAGGGGTGCCCTGCCCGCTGCACCCCCTAATTGGTGCGTGCCCCCAGGAGCATTTAAGCCACACAAAGCTTCTTGCAGCTGGGGTGTCAGGCTGCATTAGTGCTAGCGCCTGACCAACAGGAATATGAACAAAATATTGGCCTTTGCGTAGGACCAGATGGCCATTTAATTGGGCTGACTTCTCCCTGGACGAGAGAGAAAGAGAAAAAACGCCTGAGCTCAAGAGCTCGTCTGATCCTACAGCAGATCGCGGAATTCGAGTGGGCTGGGTGGATTGTTAGAGGTCGTCCGGGGAAGATTGATGCAGTTTGTACATGTTGCGCTGACCATGCTAATGGAGCCTCTACTACAGTTAACTAAAACTCCCAGATGGTTGGACTAATCTAATTTACCTAGAAAGCAATCGCATCAATAATTCTAGGCAGAAGTGACGTCAATACACAACAAGTAGCAAAGGTCCCAGCTTTCAATATAATGTGCCTCCAAAACTTAAAAAAAAAAAAAACATCTACATCGACTATATTGACACAAAACTCTAAATTGGCTAATCTGAGCTTCTCTCCATTTGGTCACCCAGGGGACTCTTCAAACAATGCTCATCCTGCAGCCATTAGAATTACACGTATGAATATTTTACCTGAAGAGCTTCTTAAACTGGCTGAGACGTACTATTACTTTATAGCTTAAGGCTTAATTTTCACCTGAATTTTAACATATCATGAATTAAATGCAATATTTTAGTCTGCCTTTAACACAAGTGTAGCTGGTATACAAATATAATTTACTATTAGTTGCTCAGTGGGATATAATTTTATTTAGCAATGAGTTATTCAATTAACTTTTTTGGATAATTTAATCATTTTCAGCTATTTTCAAAGAGGAAAAAAAAAAGGGAAATATTCTTTGCTTCCGTCACGTAAAAGCTTTGGAGTTCTGCTCTGTGAAACTATAAGTGGCATTTCCAATACTTTCTAACTTTTTAAAATGATTATTTGGTGAGACAATCAGCAGACTTATACGTTGCGAAAATGACGATCTGCTGCGGCCCCGGTCCCAAGCCTTGAGACGCGAACAGGTACGTGCAGAAGGAGAGCATGGGAGTAGTCATGGCTAGCTTCTCTGAGGGGTACAGGTGCACCGGGCCTGAGGAGGGGCCCATATAAAACCAGTCAAGTAGGACCCTTCTGCCTGGCTGCCTCCTTTCTCTGGCTACAGCAGGAATGCGGCCTGCGGAACTTGGCTCCTGTCGCCTGGCATCTTGTCAAGCTGATCCAAAGACAAGAAACCAATTGTCAGATAAAGTGGGTCAGCAGCAGCTTACCATTACCCTCTCGCCTCGCCTGTGGATGGGATGGCACTGCCTTCCTTCCTCTTTTCTTTCCTTCTGCTCTTTTCCCGCCATGTCACTCCGGAGCGCTCATGTCATCGCACAAGAGAGGTAGGATTTCCACGAGAGAGAGGAGGAGGAGGAGGAGGAGGGGGGGGGGAAATAACTGCTTATTGTTCGCAAACCACCTGTTGGATAACCAGTTCAAGATGCTGAGGATGGTTTCCTTTCATGTCATCCCAATAGATACACACTAATCCTCTAAAACAAACTCCGGTGTCACTGGTGAAATGACTGCACGTCTGCCCCCGCCTCCTCCTTGTCCCGTCACAGCATGACTAAAAACTGAGCCGCAAACATCACAAATCACCAGCTGGACTAATCAAAGCATCATCAGACTAATTCAATGTGATGACCCCCTACCTCATAAAAACCTAAAGGGAGCAAGGGACTGAATCATAGTTGTTAGTGTGTGTGTGTGTGTGTGTGTGAGTGTGTGTGGCAGAGCCGGATGAACAGAGCTGGCCTCCGTGACTCCCATGCAGCTGCACCCACTGCCTCCAAATCAGGTTGGGAGGAGTCAGAGGGGCCTGTGGAAGGAGGATAGAAGAAGTGTGGGGTCTGAGCTGGGCTGATCTGGCAGGCAGACACCCGCGCACACACACACACACACACACTACGATTACCATCCGTTTCCTGCTCATGTCTCCATCCCTGCCTTATTCCCAATACACTGTCCATTAAATGAGAACTTACACAAAATACAAATCTTTCTTTGTCTGGACTCTGGCCTTTCCGTTGCTTATTTTGCATCCAGTCATGCGATTTACGTAGGGAATGCTTTGAACTCATGATCATTTGCTCTTTAAAAACTGTGCGTTTGGGAAATGTTAAGTACTGTCTGGGATTAAGGAAAAGAGGAGGCAAAGTTTTTGTGTTTGACATCAGTTCTCGCTTCGTGGCTAAAGTCATTAGATTGTTTTTTGCCACATAGTTACACTGAACAAGATGACGGAGATACACAACCTCAAGAAAATGCACCCCAGGCTAGTTGTGTCCACTGCTGAAGCATCAAAACATAGAAAAAATAAAAGCAGCAGCATGAATAATAGCAAGCTTACTTGTAAACCTGCTTCTGTAAATTGAAATGACAAGATCTGAATGGGTCCTTTTTTTTCAGTTTTCAAATACAAATCCTCTTATTCATAACATCCCTTTAGTGTTAGAGAATGTTGAAAGCATGTGCCTCAATAAACAGGCTTTAAACCCCGCCTAAAATGTTTCATGACTAGGACCTAAACTGAAGTTATTTGTTGAGTCATAAACCACAAGCAAGCCATTTTAAGAACCTGTTGTTCAAATAGGAAAACACAAATATCAAAGGTTTGTGTAAAGCACCACCTGCATGCAGTGAGTAACTGTAAGGGAGGAAAGTGGACAGGTCCCTGTTAGTCTAAGCTCTATTCATCTAACTTGTGTCGTTAATGAACCACATCCTCCATTCTGGCTGTCGCCATTCATTAAGTCCTTCTTTCATCTGCCCCCCCACCACCACCACCCCTAAAGAAACCACGCTCTCCATAGAATATGGGAGAACACAAACACAGAGCTCTATTAAGAATCCTAAATCTGCCACCCAACCACTGGATCCTGACTCCAAATCCTGGATGTAAAAGAACACGGAGATAGCCAGAGAGGCGCATGAATGGTTGAATGGAGCATCCATTAAAGGAGGAAATGCACAACCTGTCTGACTGACAACACAAGAGATTTTCATGCTCAATTAGGAAGCTTCAAATCACTGTGTTTTCATGGCATCCCCGAGATTCTCCGGAAAATGAGGAGCCTGCGGCCAAAGTCTCAAAAAGAACATCTCTTGCCTCACTTGACACATTGCTTAATATATTGTGACAAATACAATCAAAGACAAAATGGTCAGCTCAGAGGCACGCTATCAGGCGAAGGACACACTTCCAATCCTTGCAATTTACTCCTCAGTGGGACGATAATTGTCCCACAGAGGCGGCCGTAGCTCAGCAATGTAATCAGTTTTCATTACAGGTGCAATTAAGAAAGGAGAGTTTCCTAAATAATACACATCCATCTTTAAATCAGTGAAGCGCTTTAATTAATTTCTAATTGCTCTATCAGGCTTTTTCCCACACCCCAAAAACACACACAAATGCTGCGATAGCTGGTTCAACGCTGCCGCTTATACTTATCTAAAGTGCAACATATTCACTCCATCAAGTCCACGTAGCGTTTCAGATAAGTAGTCACACACTGAAAAGGCGCAAGGAACGGAGCCAGAGTAAAATCTGATACGCAACAAATCACCATCTGCCAACAAAATGTGGTGAGCTGATCCAACACAGATCCAACCAGAACCCTGTTTCCATCACGCACATCAGGTTTGTGCACAGCAAAGGAGATGAGAGGGGAGGCTTGACATACCTTGGGGATCATCACTGACTGGGGCTGCCAAAGCCGAGAAAAGGCAAGATTTGATTTTATTTAAAAAAAAAAAAAAGGAAACCCGTGACTTTGTCTCTGGCAGAATGAAACCAAGTGGAGGTGAAATCTGAACATGCCAGGCGACTATTTATGGTCATACTTTCTCAGTCTTGGAGGAGCACACACACCTTTGATTGTCGAGTTTGGCACACAGAAGGATAAGATTATGAATAGGCATGCGAGTCAGAGTGGGAACATTCCTCACAGTAAACACTGTTGATAACACTGTGCTCATGGAAACTGACAAATTAAATCATCATATTTTAACATTCACATACTCTGAGCTCAGCTGACAGCCTTGTGAAAGCTTGTGCATCAGCTCACCCAGAAGTGTGCGTGACAGTTGACCACCATGGTGCGCTCGATCAGCTCATCAGGACACTCCAGGAGGTGATGACCAGAGACGACGCCGGCGTTGTTGATCAGTATGTCCACCTCTCCCACCTCTCGTCGCACCTTCTCCGCTGTGGAATACACACTCTCGCGTTTGCCCACATCGCAGACATAGGTGTAGACCTGCGGCTGGAAAGGAGGGACTTCCTCAACACCTCCAACAGGTCCTGCAAGGAGGAGGGGAAGGAGATGGAAACAGAAGTGATCAATGAAAGTTTGGTTTCTTTAAATCCACATTAATAATAGTAAAAAATAGATTGACTTTTTAAAAAATATCTCGACTGCATTTGACTACATTACTTCAAATTGTTTTAAGGGGGCACTTTTTGCGCACTTTTGGAACATTATGTCATTTTAAAAAGAGAGATTGTATGGGAATTGACAGCAACGACTCCGGGAGGCAAACGTGCTCACAAATCTTGCCATGTAAAACATTTCACCTTGTTCCTTCTGACCACTGCTGAGCAAAGCGTCAACAAAATGTGAAACGAAATAAACAAAAATAACCGTGCGTAAAAGCTAATTGCATCCCAATTGCTGCAAAGAAAAAGCACGCTTACCGTCTTTGGTTATGGGAGTGTCCAATTCGTGGTAAATCTGCCGAACCATCTCCGCCGTTTCCTCGTTGCTTTGGCTGTTTATGTCCCATAAGACCAGTATCGCTCGTCTCCGGGCGAACTCCTTGGCGAACAGCCGCCCGAGTCCGCTTCCAGCCCCGGTGATCACGCACACCTGTCCCGCCACGCTCTTCTCCTTGGGGCGCACGACCCATTTAGCCCCGGCAGTTAAAAAAGCCCAGAGCACTTTCAAAATGACCACGAAGAACTCCGCAATGATGATCATCATCTTGGCCCGTGCTTTCTATCAATTCAAATGAGCGGCGGAAGACGCGCAGGGAATTGTTTCCTTCTTGCAACCTGTTTGCAGCAGAGCGACAGAGCTGACACCGACAAAAACTTGGATCGCGGTGCAGGAAGGAAGGAGGGGGGAAAAAGTGGCGAAGGAAAAGACAAAAAAAAAAAGCGCACGCAAGAGCACGATTTATGAGTGAGAAGAGAGTTCAGATGCCGCTCAGTCAGAGTCCAGTTGCCACTATAACGCACAGTTGCCGTGAGTTATGAGCTGCTACAATGAACTGTGCCTCCCACTTCCTCTGCTGCTCCTCCACTCATCTCATTCTGAACCGCATCTCAGCGCTATTTATTCAGTCCACCCATCAACGCTGGACCCAATAGGAGCGAGACTTGAGCGCCTGTCAGAGTGAAGTGCCAGGTCCATACACTACACTCAGAGGTGATGTAACCAAAGATTTTAACACTAATCTGTTGCAAATTTTTTCCCCGATGCAATATCCCAAAGGAAGAGCGCAGATTAAGCTTTCCCACCGCTTAAGAGACAATTTTAAAAAATGTCATTCATTATTAAAAATAATAATAATTTGATATTGAAAAAAAAAAGCGCACACGTGTAAATATCCTTAATTTGGATTTATTTCACGAGTGATCCTTACTTTTGACTAAGATTAACTGTATGAATATTGTATCTAATTCCCAACTGCAGGTTTTCCAACACGAAATGCAAATCAGGCCACATCTTGCAGGTCCAGGTCAATGTCCGTCTGGTGCAAGCTAACCTGTTGTTCCCGACTTTACAGCATTTAAACACCTCTATGTAAACACAATAACCTACTACACTTGAATCGGTGATTAACCTATCGAAGACATAAAGATTTACTGGCGATCCACTGCGATCGGAAAGTGAAAGTGGATCGGTAAGGTCCGCACCAAGACAGACGTATATAGCGCTGGACAAATGGAATTCATAGGCTACGCTTCTATACGCGCAAATAGATTAAGTCTACATATTGTATTTCTGCCTAATTAAGGTAATGATCGCAAGAATGACAGGCCTCTAAAAAGGCACAGATATGCTCTCACCATACAGCGCACCTGGGCTGCGTTCAGCGTGGACACGTTTTCCCCAGTTTGCAACCTTTTTTCCTTGTTTATCGGTGTTGTGCAACACACCTTCAGCAACCTTTCATGTGTTGCCCTTGTTTGGTGGGCGTGAATTATAAGGGTGGTCTGTGTATATTCTCAGTCATCCAGGTTATGGTTAAAAAAACAAGCAGACTTCTCTTTTTGATTATTGTTTCATCTCTCATCCAAGAGGCTTTTTATTTTTATTTTTATTCTTTAACTTGACTGATGGGGAGCCCAAGATAAATAGCGGCCAGATAGAACTGAAAAAGCCTCTTGGATGAGAGGTGAAACGTCTTCCAGAGCCAAAAAGGGAACTCCTCTTGCTTTTTTTTTTCCACTCTGAGAATCTTCAGGACTCTAGTGAAAAACGAAAAGTAAAACCTGCATTCAAAACCCCTATAAAAAGGGTACACTATTAGAAGAAAAAACAAACCTACTTCTTCTAAAAGTGATGGGTGTCACTGATGCATTTTTAAATGTAGTGTAGCTGCCTGTGCTCTTTAGGTGTATATAGATTTCACAAAGAAGAAAAAAGTTGGGTAGCCAAGTGGAAATAAAAAAAAAAATAATAAAAAAAAAAATGGCAAGACGTTATCTGAAGCTCACATTTGAATCAGATTGGATGTTCATCTTTAATAGATACATTTGGTCTATACATTGAAAATGGGCTTCAAAGTGAGTCTACACCATGGATCTAGTTTATTTTCTGTTTTCAGAACCTTGCAGGGAATCCCAGGGCCTGTGTTTTACGCGCTGAAGTGGACGGGTTGGCTGTCTTCTCTCCACTGAGTATCCAGGATCAGCAGAGGAGACTTTTCCCCTGCAGACCGCTGCAGACGCTCTGTGGTCCTGCTCTGCAAAATGAAGCGGTTGCTCCCTCTGCCGGGTCAGAAAGTGTAAAACCATCACCTGTAGCACTGTGATGGAAAAGGGAAGAGTATATTTTCATTTCAGAACACACACATACAACAGAAATGGCGCCAAAATACGTCTATATAAACCTTTAACAGATTGTACACGTAAAAAAAGATTTTACTTTCACATTTTATTGAGCTGAACTACTAGGCGTAACAGTATCCAAATTAAAAAAAAAAAAAAAAACATAAATAAAGGAGAGAGAGGAAGATATGGCACTCTACATTTAGAGGTCATTTAAGTAACAGCATTACCAAAGTGGATTACAGCCTTGCTTAACCTTATTTTAAAATATTTCGGAAGGCTTAGCTTTAAAGAAATTTATTAGTCAGGCGCTGGACGGACACTCCGTAGAGGTCCTAAATGCTTTAACCCGCACATGCGCAAAATACAAATTCTCTTTCTCGGTGATCGCAATGGCGGACGCAGAGTGAGTGTTTGCCTCCGTATTGAAATCTAAGCACATCCAGTATTAAAATAGCCACCTTTTGTAATTTTAAAGGATGGATACGTCGTATAGTTAGTATACACTAATATAATCGCGGTATTGTTTAGGATTGTGTTTTTTTTGGGTTGTTATGGTCACTTTTTCCAGATAGTGCATCCGTATAGCCTAGTACAACATGGCTGTCTCTGTAGCCTCTGTGCTGTGAAGAAGTATGTAGTTTCTCTGCTAAAAAAAAGGAAAGAAAACATGGAAGTCAGCTATTTGAATATGTTGTCGACTTACTTCTACTCCTCTGTAGTAATGTAGGCTTTTGTTCAGAAGAGCACAAACCTGTATGGAAACCGGCAAATGACAGGTTAGCTAGCTAGCTAGCAGCCTGCTACCAGCGGCGATGAAGAGACGTTTCAGTTTAGCAACTTAGCTGTATGTCCACAGTAGATACGGTTAACGTGTTACGATTGTGGTCCTGATTTTTTTTTTCCTAACAACTCTTCGCAGAAAAAAGGTGCCGGCGGTCCCTGAGAGCCTTTTGAAAAGGCGAAAGGCCTTCGCCGCCATGAAGGCCATGCGTGTCAAGAAGCTGCTGGCTGAGAAGAAGGTAGGATAAGTTGCACGCTTGTGGTGCTGTGTGGCAGAGCATGTTGGTAGGTTCCTGGTCCAACTTAACTTGCTTTCCTGCGCTATCCAGGCCCGCAAGGTGACCAGGAAACTGATCTACAAGAGGGCTGAGAAGTACCACAAGGAGTACAGGCAGATGTACAGGCGTGAAATCCGTCTGGCCCGCACTGCTCGCAAAGTGGGAAACTACTATGTGCCAGCTGAGCCTAAACTGGCTTTTGTCGTCAGGATCAGAGGGTGAGTAGTACCCATTGTATGGAGAGGGAACAGTTCTTGTTAGTTACATTTACATGGATTGCTAGACTTAAAAGACATGGTCATGTTTTGTTGCCTTCTTACTCATTGAAAATGACCTGGTGTTGCGCCAGGTTGCCTCTGTAACCCCATACCTTGCAGGGTATATCTCTCAAATCAGTGTCAAGCTGCTATGTAGGTAGTGGCATATTACAAAATGTGAAGAAGTTGAACCTCTCTTTATTCTGTCATTTAGGGGAGAAGAAATTGTTGGGTTTTGAGGGGCTTCTTTTTTGATTGTAGTTATTGTAGCACACATTTGTTTACTGAAGCAATCCATGTAAATGTACTCCTATTTGTAAAAGCTGTCCAGTGGTTAATGATGCACACTCTTTCCCCGGCTGATCGACTATGGTGATAAAGATTTGTACAATAAGCCAATTATTTTCTGAAACCACAATCGATACTGTAATTTGAAAGCTGTATCCTTGTGGCAATCTAAATACTAATCACGATCATTATTTAATTTCCAGTATCAATGGCGTTAGCCCCAAGGTCCGCAAAGTTCTGCAGCTGCTCCGTCTGCGCCAGATCTTCAACGGCGTGTTCGTAAAGCTGAACAAGGCTTCCATCAACATGCTGAGGATTGCCGAGCCTTACATTGCTTGGGGGTAAGGTTGTTATTGCTGTTAGATTTTGGTCCTGCAGTGTTTATCATTCGTGTTCATGATAGTCTTAACAGTATTCGAGTTACACAACTAAAAGGATGTTTTGTCTGGAATGTGGTTAATGATGCTGAACTTTTTTCCCCATCTTATCGACCATGGTGAATACTGACTGAAACTAAGCCAGTTTTGTCTGAAACCACATTCCTTTCATTGCCCACAATCTATACATCTGCATTTTGGCAAACTATTAGATACAGTGTTCTGATGTGTGTGGTTTAGATATATATTGTTCTGGTGGTGTGAATTTCTTGATAGGGGAAAATAATCTGTTGGGACTGTGGCATCAGCTATCTAAGTGGAGACAATATGTATTATTTTCCTTGTTTCAAAGCAGTTTTGTGTCAATCAGAAAATATTACTTGGTAGTTAAAGCACTTTATTCTTTCTTGGCTTTCTGACTTTTTATGTCATGGAATACTTCAGTACTGTTTAACAATTTATACAGAAATAAAGTCAGCTTCAGACTTAACTGCAGGAGATAAAATGGGTACACAGAAGTGAAACCTTAATGTCTTAGAAGAACTAAAAGATAAAAATAGGAATGTTTCTGATTGGGATTTTTGACACTGTGTAGTAATGTATCTTCACACAAAGCTTGGAAGTGCTTTAGATGTTCATTCTTAGTACAAGAATAGCTTCCTCACTTAGGACTTTAATCTAAGCCTTAAACCACTACATACAATTTGTACTTTGAAGCTAGAGTGCAGATGCTTGGACAAGCTTCCTCATCTGCAGTTTAAATGTTAATTGGATTTGTCCAGCTATATCTAAGTGACAATCCCAATATATGTAATATCATTTCAGTAAATATCCAGTGTCACATTTCATACATGTGCTGTAGTTTGAACATGTGTTCAGTAAGAAAAAAAAATGATGCTTTGCTTTCTGGGTGTTGGAATTGTCAAGCATGATCAGCATAATCAGTAGTTTTGACTTTTTGTTGACAAGCTCTGACATCTCTGAATGGGACATGACCCAAAGTCTCACAGGTTTTCAGGTGATTTGATGAGCTTTCACTTTAGTTTGTTTGTTTTTTGTTTTTTTGTTTTTTTTTAACTGTTATTTATTTTTAAAACAGATTATAAAGACCTTAAGCTGAATTGAGTGGAAAAAGTCAGATTATGACAGCTCATCAATGCCAATATTTTTTGATGTGTGGTAAATTTAGGTCAAGTCTGTCTGGAAGCTCATTTCAAAATGGGGAATAAAAGAGTGTAGGGTTCTTTAATGGTCCCTAAGCAAAAGTTATGATGTTGTTGTGACCGAAATTGATCAAACTTCATGTGAACTAATTACAAAATCTATGACCTGCTGTTTCCCCAGATACCCCAACCTGAAGTCTGTGCGTGAGCTCATCTACAAACGTGGCCACGGCAGGATGAGGAAACAGCGTATTGGCCTCACAGACAACGCTCTGGTGGAGAAGGCTCTCGGTATGGACACATCATACATTTTACTTTGAAAAAACAGTGTTAATACGTCCCAGAGTACATGAGGTGAAGGTTGTTCTAGAAATAACGTCATGTAACCTGTCAGCATTAACATGAGTCTTATTCCGCAGAAGGAAGTAATAATTGAAAAGAGGGCTTGTTTTCTCCCTGATCTTGTAAAAAAAATTAATTAAAACATGCGCTTGATGTTATTAAGCACTATGCTTTGCTGCTATGAAGGTTTGTTTTAAAAATTGATTCCCAGCCTCCTACTTTTAGATTAAGGCCTCACGCTTCATGTGGTTAATGATGTACACTTTTTTCCCCGTCTTATCGACTTTGGTGAAAAAAACACTGAAAACTTAGCCAGTTGTGTCTGAAACCACATGCCAGTTTGAGTTGACTTCACTATTGTGTGATATTACAATAACAGTGGAAGGCTTTTACCCTTTTTGTTGGTCAGACTTGTTCATCCTTATTAAAACATACCATCAAAAAATAAAATATTGTTTTTTAGCTTTAAGAATGTGGTACACTTGCCTTAGCAGACATATAATGGACAAATTGAACCTTATTGAAACTTTGGGGTTTTCTTTGTATTTGAGCTAAAACAAACAAACAAACAAAAAAGCAAAAACAAAAAAACATTCAAAGCACGAGGGCTTCAAATCCAGCAAGCACAGTAATCTTTTGTTAGTTGGAAAACTACAGCAGCCCATAAAGAAATGATAATTGGTAGAGTTAAGTCCACTGGGTTCAATCTAGTTTAACGTCAAGATGTAGTTTTAATATAAGTCACAAATCATTACATTAACTTTTCATAAGTCAATCTAATGTGATTGAAGAATAATACTCATTGAATTAACCTGTTACATAATTGCATGGTATCAAATGGAAATGACTGCATTTATTGCCATATTTCTCCTATCTTTTCTCAACCCACTAATTAGGCTGTCATGTAGTTCAGCTACAAAACCTTAAATTGTCAAACTGAGGGAAGTTCCTTTTGCAGTGCATATTCCAAAGCTTTGGACATCATTAGTTGCATGGTGTGAATTTGACAGAACTTCCTACACAGCATTAGTATTGTTTCTCACAGGAGAAAAACAAGCTTAGCAATTTTGGTATCATCTGCCCCCTTCTAGCAGCATCTAAAAGTGTTTTGGTTCAATGTTTGCTTCTATTCTCGGCTTTAAAATGCTCTAAAGACAGAATTGCTCCAAACATAGTTGAGTACTTGGTTTGTCCAGTTAACAACTTCTTAGTTCTAAGCTCTTTCTCTATTTTTAAGGAAAAATTACTGATTGCGAAAGCCAGTATGCAGTTAAATGAATTAAACACATTGCTTTTTCACCTGCAGGCAAATATGGCATCATCTGTGTTGAGGACCTCATCCATGAGATTTACACAGTTGGAAAGAACTTCAAGCCCGCCAACAACTTCCTGTGGCCCTTCAAGCTGTCCTCACCCCGCGGTGGCATGAACAAGAAGACCACACACTTTGTGGAGGGAGGTGATGCTGGCAACAGGGAGGATCAGATCAACAGACTGATCAGGAGGATGAACTGAAGTGAGTTGTGTGAACCTTTTTACACGTCTTGGAAGTAGACATCACCTGTTAGATGTGGTTAATGATGCATATTCTTTTTTCCCCATCTTATCGACTATGGTGAAAACCAGCTGAAAATAAGCCAATTATGTCTGAAACCACATCTTACGCCTCACTAGAGACGCTTCATTCTGTAACAGGAAAGGAGAAATGTGATAGCATATCAGTTTCAAAAACAAATGGGTTAATTTTTAGCAATGTGATGGTGATTATATTTCAAATGTGTGGCTGAGACTTAGACTATAAGATAAGTAATGTATACTGCGGGAATTAATTTCTGTATGAAGAAGCATTTCATTACCACTTTACTAAGTTGGTAACTTCTGTTGGATATTTTCAGTGGAACCAATCATGTTTATCCATTTTAACAATGTCTTTTCTTTCATTTTTCAGGTTTTCAAAGGACTCAATGTACAATAAAACATGTGGAAAAAAACAGTCTTGGTCTTGTCGTTACTGTGTAAATCAGTCATGCATTAAGTGTTATTTCAAGCATAATAGATGGTATCAATTTCAGTGTTATGGATATAGTACCAGTTCACAACAGGGGTCATCTCAGGACACATCACACAGCGAGGTCAGGACTCTGTCATCTGTTACAGAGTGAATCCAGGGGTGTATGTTAAGCTCAGGTTTTCAACCAGGTGGCCTTTTTCCTGTTGGGTATTGAAACTTAAAAACAAATTGTGAAATATGAAGTTTAGCTTTGTACATGAAAACATAGTTCTATGCTACAGAGATAAGAAATGTATGTTAGAGGTAGCAGCTCACATGTTGGGTCCAGCATGTTGAACCCACACCAGGTCATGCATGAAATGTGATTGCGTTGAATGTATGAACTAAATACTAAGATTTTTTTTCTTTCTTATGCCAGATGAAATGCTTTTATACTGACTGCACTAAAAACTCAGGTCCTCCACTGCCTGCCTCTAATAAGACCCTGAATGACATATTGTGGAGCTAAATATGACCACATCATAAAAAACGACTGCAGGCAGCTGAGGAAGCCTGTTTCCATGGTGACGCGGTGACTCGGTAGCATTTCTGCCACAGCGAGCTGCAGCCTAGCATCAGTCCGAACCAATTTACCTTCTAACATGGTCGGACATCGCATCCATGTGCACACAGCAGCGTGATGCCGGTAGCAGGTGTTCGTGTGGCAGCTCCAACATGATGACCTACCAGGTGAACACGTCGGTACCCGCCGCCAAGTCTTTAACATCACAGGGAAGCTCGAGTTGCAGCCAGCGCGGCCCTAATGCTTCTGGATACCCAACATACAGGAACTTCGGGATGGGAGCGGGAGGAGGACACGCAGCTTTCAGGCAAAATCAAATAAGGAAATTTCCCATCATACAACCCTTGAGCAGTGAGTAAGCGTCCTCCCATAAACCTGCCAAATTCACCGAGGCGCAGCTAGCTTAATGGTATGTCACAGAGATGCTAAACGCCGTCTAATATGTGTTTCTTGTAGAGTCCAGGGACGGGAAAACCTTGCTGAGCGGCTTCATAGTTGAAGGGTAAGATGTGGGAATATTTTATTGCCAAGGGCTTGAAAAAAACGTCATTGTGTAGTAAATGGTTACATCAGTTAACCTGAGGAAGGAGGAGAGTGCGGGTTTAACTGCGTTTGTGCGGAACGTGAACGCACCACAACCCAAATCCTACCCGGGTTAAACATCCAGCCATTCCCAGATCAGGATCTTCCCATTTCCATCATGATGCCCCAGTTAAGAGTCCTAGCAATGCAGGAGGTGGCCACACATTTTAAAAAAAAAAAAAAAAAAAAAAAGAACCTAAATGTATTTGAATATCCCTGATAGCTTTATAGTTGTCAAAAGAGGCAATGATAATACATAGAAGATACAATGATTGGTGATGTTTGTTTCTCTCTCATCTGTGTAGGACGCCGAACTTAACCAAAGATGACAAACTGGAGTCAGAGAACAATGATCCAGAGAAGGACATCTGTGGGAGGCACTTTCTGTTTGATAAAAAATGTAAGCATTTCAGAATAAGAGCTTTGATATTGCAGCTGAGAGGGCATTCATAGGATTCTGACCATTTTCTCACACTAAAATGTGCTCAGTTTGATCAAAATTGGTGAGTGAAGTGTAAACTGACTGCCAGTAGGTGGAGTTGTCATCATGCGTATGACGCTCAGGGCTCATTCTGCTGACTCCAAGGGTAAAAATAGAGCAGCTCATAGATATGGTAACTTCACACAGAGGCGTTGTTCGGATCTGACACCTCAGAGACTTAAGCCAGCCCAGAAACCTGTAGATCTTAACTTGATAATTACACCTGTGTCAAGTTATTTCAGAGTCAAAATGAATAAAAAGCGTGAGACACTGTGCTCGAGGCAAAGTCAGGTCATTCTACTTTCTTTTTATTCTGCATTAATATCACACTGAGTGCAGGTTAGCCAGGCCAGCAGTTCTTCAACTGTGTGCCTTGGAATTGCTCTTATTTAAGATGCTTTGATTATCAAAAACTATAGGTAAAGGTGTGCCTTGATAATGCTTGTTTTCATACATTTTATTTACTAGCAATTGGGGTGAGCCTTTAAATAGTGCATGAGTAGAGATGCAGGTGCTGGTGAGGGGAAAGAAATACATCCATAAGGTTCCATAACACAATATGCAAATCTGCTCTCTGTCCATGTTTAGCTTGATGATAACTGATCTCATGACAGCAAGTTACAGTTAAACCATAAAATGTATTTTCATCGGCTAGCTTTTGGGGTATTTGGTTAGTTACTAGAGACCAAATTCTATATGTAGAAGCATCCATATGCTCATAGTGTCACCACTGTAAATATTCTGCAACAGAAAAATCTCTCCAATGAAACACTTGACATAACAGAAACCTTTTTTCTTGAGTGAATAGATCAGACTTTTTCAAACAGTGAAAGTAGTCTCAGCTTTTATGATCAAGTCTATAGAACCATTTTCCATCTGCTGTGTTCAGAGTGACGGATGAATATAGCTACAGCTCGTTTTAAAGTGCTCGTAAAATATCTATTCATTAAACCTTTGGGGCTATAGTCTCAGATGCTGAGGCCTAGCAGCGCCACTGACTTCTCAGTTGCAATTAACAGTATTTAATAATGCAAGACAACTGCCATGTTCCTTTCTGTTTTAAATTACACTGTTTCGAGCAACTTCGTGTCAGACAGCTTGGAAATGCTAAATATGGTTGTTTCTAGGCGCGAGGTTGGAAAGGACCAGAACTGTGATTCCTCCACTGCCAAGGGACTACCACGTGCACCGCTCCGGTAACCTGCATCCCTTCAGCCTGTCCAAGGAGCTTTCCCACAGCCATGCAGGGCGGCCCTTCACCCTGGGGTAACCGGTGGATTAACGTCACTCAGTCCAGCAGCTCTAGCCGTACTCCTCATAGCGTATATCTCGAGACAGTTGCACAGATTACAATAATTATACTAAATCACTGTCTCATATATGACAAATTACAGGAATGTGAACAAAGAAAACAGGAGCCAGATGTAATTATTATTTTGACACACAAAATGTATCTGTAAGAAACAGCTGATTGCTTTTAATGTTTAATATTCAGGGAATGTTGGGCGATTGTAGCTAAAATTGAATCATTATTTTTTGCACAGTAATACAATATTATTGCAATTAGTTATCACTCTTAGTCCTCTTTTTTTAATTTAACGACATTTAAACACTTTAAAATGGCAAATATCTGCTTTTACTTTCACATATTTCTTAATAACCATATTAATAAAGTCTGGGAGATCAGTCTTGCCATTTAAGTGAGTGGACTTCTTAAAGATAATATCGATAAAAGTCAGATAGCGCTGACGCAGAAAGGCACCAGATACAAAGATTTATCTCAACAGCTGTTTTAATATGTTTATGTTGTTTTGAATTCTGTCTTGCAGTTACCCCGAAAGATACGAACTGAGCACGAGTCCAGCCATCCTATTTCCCTCCGCTTTAGTCCTCAACGGCAGAAACAGCTTCTCAGTTAAGAACTGCAAGCTCAGCAGGTATTTTTGGCTTTATAAACTAAATGCAACCAAACCAATCAATACTTCTCTCAATTATTTCTCAGACCTATGCCACTTCTGCTGTCCCTCTGTCCCGCAGGCCTAAGGTGAACTACCCAACCTTCAACCTACTGACTGTTAAAGACAATCAGAAAAGTGAGTTATTTGAATGTTTTGACGTAAGAAGACTTAAGTACACGCTTTGACCATTCCCAGGTATTTGCTGTGGTCGTGACACGACAGGTCAGGACACACTGTCTGCTTAGAAAGTGAAAAGAGGAGTTAAACCTTCAACCTGCACAGGTGTTTATGAGATTGATTTATAGGGAGAACCATGTCATTTTGTATGGACTCTCCGTTTCACAACAAAAAAAGCACGAATCCTACGCCTCATTAGCATCGGCTCAGGGTGTGTTTGCTGTGTGAGTGTGCGTGTCGCTACACTATGTCACAGATTTGTATTATATTATGTAGCTGGCAACTCAAGTTATAAATTGCAAACACTGTATTTTCTTCCCTTTTAAAAAAAATACCTCTGGTTTCCTTTCAATTTTTACTGAAAGTACCAGTTGTACTTACATTTATTTTTGTAAAGCACGCATCAAAGTGTCCAAAACATTATTTCTAACTGATATTTCTTAAATATTTGACACAGCTGACGATAGATAAAGACAAGCACTATAACCCACCATTGTGGAAATACCCCTACTTTCATTTCATATATCTATTTCATGTAACTATTTTATCATAGATCTCATCCTAAAATCTCTTGTTCTTTCCTTTCCATGCTTTTTTCCATCTCTTTCCCTCTTTCTCTCTCTCTCTCTCTCTCTCTTGCCACACAGGCCAGTCCTATCCGGACCCAATGGTCGGAGCCCCTCGCTCTTTCATCCACAGGATATCTGAGCTGTCGTCTTTGGAGGGCGAGACGGTGAGACAAGAGAAGCTCAAGAAAATGCGGAAACCTCGAAAGCCTCCATCCTGACAATCACCTCCTTCCCAGTCACACTGGTCGAGAATAAAAACCTCTGAGTCTGTGCCAACGACTGAACAAAATACAACACCTAGGGCACCGTGTTCATTTCAGTGGCTCGTTCTAACTGCTTGCTTGTCCTCGGTGACATTAGTTTGCTGCTTAACATGGCTGGTCATTACATTTTGGGACTCCTGACCTGAACTCCTCTCTCTCTTAGTGGTTACATGGAGTATTTACTCTGGTAAAAATGCAGTGTTTGCTACAACAATAGATGCTGACGATGAATATTAGGTAAGTTTTTTCTAGTCCGACTCACAGCTGTCAGTGCTTTTCCACTTAACATCTGCATGAAGAGATATCTATCTTTCTAATGGCTTTTAATGGCTGTTATGTAGTACTGCCATATTCCTCTGTGTATCATTAGTATGTTGCAGATGCTGTCCAACTTAAAAGCGACTCCAACAGTATTCCAAACATTTCCAACATATATTTAAGCTCTGTTAAGTTAGTGAGATACTTCTGTACATATTTAATAGTTTAGCAGAACCATTATTGTGCCTTGTTAAATGTCTTCCTGAAATTAAATAAATTTATTTTTGTTATTTTAAGGACTTTCCCCTTTTGTCTAAGTCACGTTTCTTGTTCTTTAGCTTCTCGTGCAACACAGACTAATACAGGCAGCGCCACAGCCCTCCCTCTTGGCACATGTGCTGCATATCGACCGCCACAATAATCCAAATGTGTAAAAGGTTGCAATGAAACGTAATCTACATTCCATATCTACAAAACAGATACAAAACTGTGCCCCCAGATCGCAGAATGTGGTACTTTCCCACATAATACATAGTTTTGCTGCTCTATGGAGGGCAGCTCACGTCTCTGAATGCTCTTGTTCATTGTATTCGACAAAGACAGCAGTCATGGCAACTGTCTTTTTGTTTGGAGAGAAATGAGAATTCCATTATTATTTGAAGATCATTTGTGCTTTTGAGGAAGAAAATATGTGATAATTGACTCAATTAGATTATCAGCGGAGCTTGTTATCCATTTCGACTTGTGTGAAACACCCACAAAGAGTTCACAAATGTTGCCTTTGAGTAGAGCACAGATGCGAATAACTAAGACTGTAGATGATTATGTTATATAAATGTAACTCATTCATGGAGATGACTGATGATATAAAACCTCGAGTGTGTGTGTTACAGATGATAACTGGCAAAACATAAGGCACCAGATGCCACAGCTGCGGTAGGTACAGCAACAGACATGAGCTGAGGCAGCGGATAGAAAAAACTGGAACATTGTACAACAAACGCCAGCAGCGGAAAAAGAACAGAGCTGTGACTCAAAAATGTAATTTCCTGCTCTGGTTATTGATTAAACCTGTAAAAACTTGTTTCTTTCCAAAGAAGTTACGTATTAGATGGAAGTTTTTTGGGGAATTTTTTTTCTTGACAATGATCCCCAATGTGGCTCAGATTTAACTCTGCACTGTTGCTGCCTTTAGTATTTGTCTATAAAACTCCTCATCTCTCTTTTCTCAACCCTCCTCGCTTGATGCAGCTTGAGCACGCCAGCTCACCAACAACTGTAAAACTAAGATAATGACCTGCAAAGCCCCAATCTTCAAGGTGACCGCATTGTTTCGTTGTTTGATACACACAAAACGTTGGAAATCTGAATCTGTGTTTTTGAGACAGCCATTGGTGCACTGCGGTTTTAAGGTGGAAATGCTCGGTTGTGGCAATGATTGCTTATTTAGCCCACGATGTGCCTTCCAGCATACATAGAGAAACGCCATATGGCCTTGTTAACAAGGTAAACTTCATTTTACCTGGAGGGATGTCGTCATGCATGCCATAATTCTCAAACTGAAGTTTATTTTAAGACAGAATGGATGTTTACACCACAAAACTTTGACCTTTACGTTGATTTAAATTCCACTTGGCATGCCGACTATAAATAATAAAGACAGAACAATAGAAGGATCCCTATATATGTCCAGGATGAAGCTGTTTTGGTTTCCCACTAATCTCTCATGTGTGTTATCTCGCCACCACAGCTCCCCTCAGTTTTACCCAGTACTAATCAGAATGGCATGAGGAACCAGAGCCAAGATGGCCACTCCGCTGTCATTTGAAGGACGATATTGTCCTGCAGTCCATCTCTGAGATCATTTAGAATGGAGGCTGGTGGGTCTAAAAAAATGACAGA
>NW_007579436.1:171181-175165 GCF_000690725.1 Stegastes partitus | reverse complement strand
AAAGGCAGCAGTGTGTTTGAGGTGTGCCTCCAGGTAACTCACATGTTGTCAGTTAACCTATCAGAAGCTTCCAAAGCCATGACATCTTCACCTGGGCTTTCCCAGATAGTCTGAAGGATCTTAGTGGATGTAAACTTCTGACTTTGAGGAAAGTCATCAAACATTCTCTCCCTCATTATTCTGGTGTTCAGCAGATAGAACTAATGTTGGTGACCCTGACTGAGCTGAACAGGAAACGTTTGGTCTGATTTCATGTCAGATGGTGAGAGAAAAGGTTCTGTGTGTTTTTATACAGTGGATGTAAACTTCTGGTCTCGACTGTACATGTTCTGCTGTGACCTGAGCAGGACCCACCTGGATCCTGCTGAGTGCTGCTCTGCTTCTCCTGCAGCTTGCCGCTCTGCTCCTCCTCCCTCTTTCGAAGCATTTCTCGCTGGAACCGAGCAACCGAGTGCAGCAGCTCGTCTCCGCCGACCTCGGACGGCGGCAGCACCACGCTGCAGTCCAGGAAGCGGTTGATGGCGGTCAGCAGGTCGTGGCGGTCGTCGGCTTCATACGCTGCCTCATGGAAGTGCTGAAGGACGAACAGAACGGCAGGATCACATCAACAGAGCGACACGTGGCTGTGAAAGAACCCAAATTCTGCATGTGCTGGTTTGTAATTGTGTTTTTGCTTCATTGTTCAAAAACACTTTTTCTTCTGCTGAAGGACCAGAGGAACAAAAGACAGAGCACTGACTGGTCACAGGCCTGAAATGTGTCCAAAATTACTCCAACTCAAGTTTGCAGACATTTTAATTGCACAGAAAAGCAGCGATACGACACACTGAAGGAACAGTGGAACCAAAAAGCAGAACTCTGTCACCTTGTCCGACATGAGCGTGGAGATGGAGCGTCCAATCTGGTGGTAGTCGAGGTTGGCGGTGGGCGGGCCCAGCAGGAGGAACAGGAACCTCACAGGGATGGGAACCTCCAACACAGACTCCAGCAGAACCGCCTCCTGCAGCCGGACAAACGCCATGGAGGGCTGGTCCAGGAAGTCCACGCTGCCTGCAGATAAAACAGAAGGAACACTGAACCCTGAGAACCTGAGCAGGTTGTCCTCTAATCACAAGGTTGGCGGTTTGATCCCTCCACAGCTGAAGTGTCTCTGGGCAAGACACTGGACCAGAAGTCGCTCCTGATGGCAGCTCTGTCACCGTTGGTGTGTGAACCTGTGTGACCACTCACAGCAACACTGGAGCAGGTGATGAAGGTCCGAGCAGATCGTTTACATTCTTGTTCCACAACTAATTTTCAATCACTGAGATGTTCTTGAATATACTCTCAGAAAATGAAGGTTCCTCAGAAGGCTCTGGGGTTGCCTTCAACAACGTGTTTGTTGTTTTACTTTGATTATGGGGTTCCTCACAAGATTCTTCCTTTTATTCTGTCTGACCAACTGTCCAGAACCCAAAATATTAAATGTATGACGATGGAAGGAACCCAGAAATGCTGTACAGTTGATAAGTTATTCTTTAGAGGACCATCTGAAGACATGGTTCTTTAAAATGTTTTTGCAGTTTAAAAAAAAAGTGCCATTTATGGTGCTTGAAGGAACATTTTTGGTGTTTCTTTGAGGCACCTTTGGAGGTTCTGTAAAGAATCAATGTTTCTTCTATGACAGATGTGATTCCAGATGTGTTTCACCTGACAGGTGTGCAGCTGCGTACCTACGAGAACAACGGTGGCCTCGGCTCTCTCTGGAATCTTCTCCATCAGCTTCACTTCATGTTTGGACCTGGAGGGGCAGAGCGGCGGAGCGTCTTTCTGTATAGAGAACACAGCAAAGGATCGCTCTACCTGGATGCACCTGTACAGCCTCACCTGCTACACTCAGGCAGAACCTCCACCTGTCTGTTTCTCTTTACCTTGCCCTTGTCTCCGTCAGCCTCTCTGTGATTGGTTGAGTTGCTGCAGGGCTCTGATTGGCCGTTGTGTCTGTCCATCAGGCCGGCCATGTTGGCTGCAGAGATGTTCCTGCTGAAGGAACTGTGATCTTTCTCATCACTGGGGTGACTGAGAACACAAGAAGGAACCTGGTCATAAAGCAGCTGGACAAAGAAAAGGTTCTTTTCCAGAAACAGAAACAGGAACCATCATGTGTTGCTCAGATGTTTAAAGGTAAACAAAGGAGGACATGCACCGCGCTTCGGTTCTGCAGAACAGAACCAGGACGGAGCGCTAATCCGATTTCTGTTAATGCTGTCGACCCAAAGGTCTAAACAGGTTCTACAGCCTGATACCGAGCACGCCTGAATCCAGGAGCCTTCACAAGTTCATACTCAGCAAATCTGTAAATTACTGTCATTACAGTAAAACTAATTCTACAGTCACACATTAGAACTAATTAATATTCACAAAACATTTAAATTAATGTGACTTTATTGGTTAATATCAGCAAAACAGGAAACATCTGTCAAATATGAGTAACCACTGGTTTAGTGGGGTTCTGACTGAGTACTGCTTGTAGGGGAGGTTCTGACTGATGATGGGGGAACCTGTGTCGCAGCAGCAGCGCGCGCAGCACGTTGGCTCGGTCTGCAGATTTGATCTGGTCGGAGATAACCATCTGCTCCACCACCTGCTGAGCGATGCCCGGCAGAGTCTTCTGCTTCAGGTCCAGCAGCACGGCACCTGTAACCACGGCGACATCACATCAGCACCACACTTCAATTCAACTTTACTTATACAGCACCGATGCACAACGGGTGTTGTTCTGAAGGCCTTCCAGAGGGGAACCCTCCAGAAACATGCAAACTATCAGGTTCAAAGTTTTCTGTGAGCAGCTACAGGGAGATAAAAGAGTTTTTAACCAGAAGGAAACTATCAGAACCAGGTCCGGGACACAGACATCTGCCCCCGCTGGCCGTGGTGAGGAGGACAGATCAGGATATCAGGCGGAGAACAATTAAAACAGTGACGTCATCATCACCGTTACCATCATGAAGCAAAGGACCAATCACAGGGCAGGATGGGGACTAAATGGACTGCAACAGGAATGTTCAGGCAGCTGGGCCCGACGGTACGTGAACATCTACAGATGATGTAAAAAGACGTCAGTGTCGTCTGTCTGGGACGCCACCTTGTGTTGTTTTGGTCTCTTGAGAATGAGACTCATGTCTCAAAGAGATTAAACAAAGGACAGAGCAACAACAATAATAATAATAATAATAATAATAATAATAATAATAATTAAAAGCATCGTTTAGTCTAAATTTTACTTGAGCTCGTTTGTCTTTTGAGATTTTTCAGTGTTTAATGAAGGATATTAATTTAAACATTATTTATATTAGATCAATAGAAAACACATTCATTCAACATTTTAGATGTGAAAGCTTCTGTAATGATGTCGATGTTGGTGTCGGCTCGGACTCCGTGGTGTCGGCTCGGACCCTCACCGTGGGAGATGGCTTTGCGGAGCTCCAGCAGCGAGCGGAAGGACAGCGATGCGACGTGAGGTCGTCCCCAGCGCTCCGTCTCCTCGTCCACCTCCTCCTCAAACTTGATCCAGCGGGCCGTCTCCCTCCACTGCAGCTCCTGGTTCCGGTCGATCACCAGCTCGTTCAACTCCACGAACACCTGACCAACAGAAACTGGTACCATCAGAATAGGTCCGCAAACTCTGAGCTGCTGTCTGAAAGCTGGAATGAAGGCTGATCCTCCCGTCAGCTGCTGATGAAGACCAAGTTCTGAGACTGAACTGCACTCGTGGTGAGAAGATCTGCTGCCAAACATCAGTCAGACTAAAAGAGGCCCAAACCAGAGAAACTCCAGGAGAGCAGCTTTAATCAGAACACAGCCAGGCTAAACTTAACCTGGTTAGTTAAGTCAGATCTTCCCCTTAAAGTCGGTCCTGACTAACCCAGACTAACCCAGGATAAACCAGGATAACCCTGACAAACCCAGACTAACCCAGACTTACCCAGACTAACCCAGGATAAA
>NW_007579436.1:164548-170006 GCF_000690725.1 Stegastes partitus | reverse complement strand
ACAAACCCAGACTAACCCAGACTAACCCAGACTAACCCAGGATAAACCAGGATAACCCTGACAAACCCAGACTAACCCAGACTTACCCAGACTAACCCAGGATAACCCAGGGTAAACCAGACTAACCTAGGATAAACCAGGATAAACCAGGATAAACAAGACTAACCCAGGATAACCCAGGATAACCCAGACTAACCCAGGATAACCCAGGATAACCCAGACTAACTCAGGATAAACCAGACTAACACAAACTAACCCAGACTAACCCAGGATAAAACAAGGATGAACCAGACTAACCCAGACTAACCCACGGCAAACCAGGATAAACCAGACTAACCCAGGATAAACCAGGATAAACCAGACTTACCCAAGATAACCCAGGATTAACCACACTAACCCAGACTAACCCAGACTAACCCAGGATAAAACCAGACTAACCCAGGATAAACTAGACTAACCAGACTCACCCAGGATAAACCAGGATAAACCAGACTAACCCAGGATAAACCAGACTAACCCAGGATAACCCAGGAAAACTAGACTAACCCAGACNCCAGACTCACCCAGGATAAACCAGGATAAACCAGACTAACCCAGGATAAACCAGACTAACCCAGGATAACCCAGGAAAACTAGACTAACCCAGACTCACCCAGGATAAACCAGGATAAACCAGACTAACCCAGGATAATCAGACTAACCCAGGATAACCCAGGATAACCCAGACTAACCCAGGATAAAACAGGATAAACCACACACTGATTAAACGACAGTAAGTTAAACCAGGCGGACCCAGGATAAGGTGGATCAGCAACAGAAACAGGCAAAATGAGGAGAAGCATGACAAACAAAGCCAAAACTAACTCAGGTGAATCTGACCAAAGCAGGTGAACCTGAGATAATTAGTGCTACCTGAAGGTGTCGACTCTTCAGGTCCATACCGACCATCCTGACGACCGGAACAGACTGAGCCGAGAGAGAAGCCCACCTGCAGTTTACCTGCTCAGACTCCTCCTACTTGAATCTACCTGTCTCTCGCTCTCATTACCTGTGCCTTCATGCAGTCACTTATCACAGCCCACCTGGATTAACCTGCAGCGCTGCAGTCATCAGTTTGGTCGCTGAAGTTGTTTTGTTGAAGAGCTTAACAGCAGCTTAAGAGTTTATAAGTTCAATCCAGCTCCAACATTTCTGTACATCCAGGTGTTCTCCAGGTGTTCTCCAGGTGATATCAGGTTCAGCACACACACTTCTCATCTTTTAGACATGATACATTCTGTGGCAAAACTATTTTCTAATATTTTCATATTTTAACGCTCACAAGATGTCAGACTGAAGATTGTGTTTCCTGAGTGGACTCAAAGCCTGACAGCTGCTGCAGCATCATGAGCCATCGTCACTGTTCACAGTCTGAAGATGAAGCAGAACAACGTGACAGAACCAGAACTGAACTCTGCTGCAAACTGCTTTATTACTGTAGTTTCTGTGTCAAACAGCCACAAAATACATTCGCTAGAGTTAAAACATGAACCTATGACAAAATGATTTAGAGTGGATGTTGTCTATTAGAGCAGTGGTCTCCAACCACTGGGCTGCGGACCGGGACCAGGCAGTGGGTCATTTGGTACCGGGCTGCACGGAAAGAATAAAAATGTTTTATTGGTGTATTTTATTTGCAAGGTGTTTTACTTTGAAAAATGACTAGCTCGTGTCCTGTCACTCGACGAAACTGAGCTGTTAATCTGAATAAAAGAACAAACGTCTGTGGAGCTGCTTAGAAAAACGGATTATTGTTTATTATGTGTGCGATGGCTGGTTCAGACCCACAGACTGTATAACAGATGGACGTAGCTGCCGTGACGTCACCCGTTGGTTTCTGCTCTGAGAACATGAAGCCAGGGTTTTGCTACTTCCTGGTTGACATCTTGGATTTTTGGAGCCAGTGATGCAAAAATCGTGGGAGGGGGGCGGAGCCAGAGGAGCAGCGATTGGTCAGACGGATTGAGAGGCGGGCCCTCTCTGCCCGCCCACATTTACCGCCTTCTGCTCGCTTCGTCTGTATGGTCGCTGCCGACTGTCAATCAAGCCAGCCACGCCCCTTGAGCCGCAAAATGTTGACGATGTTTTAAAAATTCAGTATTGATTTATTCTCAGATTGACCACCTGGTCTCTGGATCTGACCATGAAAACTAATAAGAAAACAATCCTGAGCTGTAGGAATGCAGTATTTGGTGATCTGTGATCACTTCTCTTCCAGTTCCAGTCTATGGGAGCCAGGGCTTTGTGGAGCCAGCAGCTAGTGGACGTAGTGATGCTGCAGGTTTCTGACACTTCTGGGTTGGATTCAGTTTCAGGGCCGGTTGCTACGTCCATCTGTTATACAGTCTATGGTTCGTAGAAAACTGTCTTGATTGAAACTGGTCCGTGGTGCAAAAAGGTTGGAGACCGTTGAATTGAAGTGTTGCGATGCCATGTGGGCGGAGCCTGTGTTATTATGATAATGAATATTGATACTGCAGCCTCTTTAGCTCCGCCCCCTGACCTCGTGAGGTGTCCGGTCCCGCGGCAGGTGTTGGTTCGCCCAGCCGCTCAGCTGATCTTTGGTGACGTGAACGATTGGCCCTCTGGAGCTCCGCCTCACCAGGTGACGTCGAACCGCAGGAATGTCGTCCAATCTGTGACCTGAGGGGGCGGAGTATCAGATGAGGGCGGAGTCAGAGCAAAGACCATGGCTGTGTCCCAAATCCCTCCCTATCCCTCCAGAGTGCTCCATATGGGCTGATCGCCATTCTGTAGGGGTGTCTGAATGCTACAGCCTGTATAGTCACTCCAAATATCCCACAATGCACCGTGAACTGTAGCGTGCAGCCGATGGTCACTAACCAGCGATATGGACCGCCATGCACTGCACGAAAGGAAACGGAAACTAGATGAACGAGAACTTGCGGCGCTGGGTTGTGATGTGGACAGACTGCACCACTTCATTTAAACTGCTTTAAGTTAGTGGATCCTGAAGAAACGCTCCCATCTGGTATGTACAGCAAAATGACAATAAACCGGATTTAGTTTGGTTTCTTAGCTACGCAATAAACTGTGAATCTGATGTGTTTGTACGACGCTGTTGTGGCACAAATCACAGCCAGCGAGCGACGTCATTAACAGTCTGAAGTGTCAGTTTGCCGAGGTGCTCCCCACACAGGGATCCATTTATGGGGGGAGGGAGTGGATGACTTCAGACACTCATCCCACATCACTGTTGCTTATTCAGACCAGTTTATCAACGTCAGGAAACATCACTGGTCCGACCTGATGGAGGTTATTATTTAAACCTTATATATACGTTCACGCAACGTTCGCTCAGCGTTTACTTGGAGTCCACGCCAAACTGACACCACGTTAAACAGATAAAACAGCAGCACGGACCCACAAAACGACTCCAAACAAACACCAAGAGACACAAAACAGCAACAAAGAGGCACAAAATGAACACAATCAGTGTAACAGAGACGGACCACAAACTCAGACAGAACCAGAACCAGTCCGTCTGAACCGGACGTCAACAAGTGGTCTGTGTTTCTGCTTTTAGTTCAAACTGATGGACAGCAAGTGGAGATCAGCAACCAACATCTGGATCATCTACAAACAGCAGCTACCTGCTCTGGGTTCTGTTCCTCAACAGTTCTGGTTCTGGACCAGCAGCTCATTTATTCTCATGAATCCTCTGAATGTGCAGCTGCTCTGTTCTGAGGGTCTCAGTAGAAAACTGCAGATTCCAGAGGTTTCATCTGCTGCTGGTGGTTTATGTTCATTTAAGGTCACTCAGAGCTCTGAGGAACATCTAGAACGTCCACTGAGAACCTGCTGGTTTTAATGACTTGAGTCCAGCAGGATCTTCTGCGTTTCAGTGGTTCACCTGATTGTTTATGAACACAGTTAGAAGCAGCTGCAGCTTCACCTGAGCTACCTGTGAACAGGTGAGTGTCCTCACAGGTGAACTGAACTCTGTCAGGGTCTCACGGGAACTTTCTGCTGCTTAACAGGATTTCAGGCTCCAATGGAGAACAAGAACACAAGAGACTGATCCAATCAGAACCAACACACACACACACACACACACACACACACACAGGTGGGTTCTTGCTGAAGCTTCAGGTTTCAGGTAAAATGTGATTTTCTGTTTCATTTCTACTTTTCTGGGGAAAACAATCAACAGCCAATCACATTCCAGCAGTGAGTCAGCTGACCTCCACCTGCTGTCAGGTAACAACAGAGTTCAACCCCAGCAGCAACACAAACAGTGTCACAGCCACCTGCACAGAACCACACAACAGACCAACAAACTGCTCATCAGCATGTTCCTGCTGCGCCTCACTTCCTGCTCAGGCCTCTTCAAAATAAAACAAAACCAGCTCATATGTTGTTTGTCTGCTGTTTCTGATTCTTTGCTTTCTGGAATCATCTCGCGGAGCCACATGTTGTGTTTACAAAGACAACTTTGACCTTCATGTGACCAGAACTGCAGCTTGTGGCAGGTTCTGTGGCTGCAGGAGAACAGAAGGTTCTGATCAAAGTTCAACTCACGGAAACCTCATCAGGTGTTTTTGGACAGAAGATCCTCTGAATGCAACATCTTCAGAAGAGAATAAATATCATCAAGAAGCCTCTCAAGCTCTAAAACGATGTTTTTAATGACGTGGGTTTTATATTTAAATATACACCAGAGTGCAGGCAACGTGGAACAAACAGCTGAAGGTTCTGGACTTTACTCTGAACTGATCCGCTCTGAAAACCTGAGCTCTGGAGAACGCTCTGAAATTATCCAACGACACCGTCCTGCTCTGAGCAGGCCAGCGTGTCCTGAACTTCAGGTCAAAGTTGAAACTCTGCGTGCAGGTGAGCTGCAGGTGAAACAGTCTGTAAAGAAACAGAAGCTACTCACTGAGATCAGCCTTCAGCCTCAAACACCTGATCACAGCCAGAGCACGGACCGGACCAGGACCAGGACCAGACCAGACCAGGACCACAGTAACAATAGACTGAGGCAGTGGGCGGCCGTGGAGGCAGCAGCATTGTGTTCAGGTCAGCAGTAGCTTCAGTCACGTGATCGACAGCAGCCAGTGACAGAAAACTCTTTCATGTCTGACAGAATTCCTTCAGGAGACGAAGTGACGCCAAGTGGCCCAGTGCATGCTGGGAAAGAACTCCTCCTGAAGCTCAGACTAACGCCACAACTCTGCAGCTGCTTCCATCTTTATGAGCACCCTGTGACGCTAGCATCACTGTTTACCATGTTCACTAGGCTAGTGTTATAATTAAGTATGATTCAAGCTATTATGTGTTTTGAGTCTGTATTTTTCCATGATTCCTATGGTTCTTATAATCAATTAAGATTCAAGTTATTATGTATTCTGAGTTTGTATTTTGTGCTGAGCTTATGTCCTTGAAGATAATGTGTCCG
>NW_007579436.1:154546-163023 GCF_000690725.1 Stegastes partitus | reverse complement strand
CTGCAGCCCTATTATTATTATTATTAGTAGTAGTATTATATTATTACTGTTATCACACCGTGCTGCTGTCCTATCCAACAGTTTCTTTCCTTGTCTACTGCTGCTTTTTCTTAACCGATGTGTGCTGCTGTCTCTGTCGGTGTTGTGCTGTTTCTAGAACAACAGGTTCCCTGAGGTACCAAAGGGATCAGTCAAGTTCTATCTGAATCTGAATCTGAAACCAAAGTGTAAAATTATACATGAAGTCACACGTAAAGCATCACAGGAGAGTTTAAAGCTAAGACTTCGATCTGTGGACACATAAAACATTTAAAGTTGGACGTCGAGTACAGCTACATGTAGTTTGTAAACTGTACGTTAAGTGAAGCTAAAGGTTCTGTGTAAACGTTTCCTGTGATAAAGGTTCTGCAGTGAACCTGAAGCAGCGTACTCACTCTTGATGCCGTCCAGGTCGACAGACGCCAGAGTTTCAGCCTCGTCAGCGTCGTCAGGGGCAAGGCCTGTCGTCATGGTGTAGCCAGGCGAGAGGCCAACATGACTGGATAAGAAGGTGGGCGTGTCACTGTGAGAGGGAGGAGTCACAGGTTCAAATCCAGCTAATCATATGCACAGGTGAGCCAGGACAGGTGCGACTCACCTGGCGGTCCAGCCTTCCTCTCCGTCGGTGAACGTCTCCTCCTCATCTTCTTCTATGGTGGCTGCGGTGCTGGGGGCGGAGCCTCGTCTGTCCTCCCTCCTCCCCTCATTGGCTCTCTTCCTCCTGCTGTCGCTGAGCGGCTTCGAAAGAGGATGATGGACGTGGAGGGAGGAGTGACGATGTTCTGCAGCCGGAGAACCGGGAGTTATTCTGACAGAACCCCCGGGTGGAGGCCATTTCACTACTCATCCATAAATAATCAATGCTAGACCCTTTTTAGAGACCACAAGAGCTGCTTTAGAGAACCTTATCAAAATCTCCCAGAAGCCTTTAATGGAACCCCGTGCTGTCCACAAGTCAACAAGCAGGAACTTTAGGAACCATCTACCTTTAGAACATCATCAAAGATGATGGAACCCACACAAATAAATAATGTTGAGGCTTATGGATCTTAGGAACCCCGGAAATCGTCTTCATGTTCTCCAGGAGAACTTCCTGGAACCCCATTTCATCAAAGAACCGCTTGAAGAACCGATGGGGTTTTTCTGAGAACGTCTGGAACCCATTTAATGTCTCACCTTCGATGTCCTGCTCATCTAGAACCCGGTGTTTCTCCGGCGGGTTGCGAGCTGCAGGACTAAGGATCTGCTGAAAACCTGGAACATCAAACGCTTTGTTGAGATCCTCGTCTTCTTCATCCCTGAGGCAGCGAGGAGGCTGCAGAGAGGAACCTGATTCAAATTAAACTCAAACTGATGGAGAACAGAGAGGAACCTGCAGCACACGGTCAGATCAGAGAACATCTTCATACTTTAGTCCTTTAGATGCTCTCGGCCTCAATGTGTGACTCAAACTTAAATGAAATCAGATTTATCCAGAATGGTTGTAAACTAGTCAGAAAGTGTCCCAAAGGACTCAAATCTGTTACAAACAAAACTGGTCAAAATGAGTGAATGTTGCAGGAAAAGATGAGCGAATGTCCAAAGTCACAGAAGACGGGTCCATAATGATCGAACAGAGTCCACATTGACTCAGAAACATTAATTAAAGTCATTAATGACTCAAAATGGTCAAAAATGACAGAAAGTAGGTCAAAATGAATTCTAAAAAATCCTCAGAAATGAACAAAAGTTGTCTAAAAACAACTAAATTTGTCATAAATTACTCAAAACCATAAAATAAAAGGACAGAAATTGTTGGAAAATTATTTTTATAAAAAGGTCTTGGACCGTGACATGCAGAACCTTCAGAGGTTCTGTGAGAGTTCACTGTTCACACGTCATTTATTGGAGGCAGGCTGACGTCAGGATGAACTAAATGAAGCAGAACGATCCTCTGATGTTCCTGTAGAGAAGAACTTCTGGTCAACATGAGTCACAGCTGATCATCTGAACGTCACCAGACACATGAAGCAACAGAATCAACAGAATCAAACAGAACCACGTCAGGATTCACTGGACTGAAGGAACATCACGCATCAGGAGGTAATGATCACTCATTGATTATTGATCTTTGTGCAGAACCCACCGAGTTCTGATGAAGGCTCATGAGGTCTGATGTTCAGCAGGAGTTTGGGCAGCAGAACCTGAAGAACCAAACACAGAAGGTCAGACATGGATCTGCAGTCTACAAACTCAGTTCATGTGAATCTACAAACCGCTGCTTGCTTAGAAACGACTCAACATGAGCCAGAAGTGACTCAGAACGGGTCGATGGCTGCTGATTGATCCAGTCTGCTGTTCCTGTGGAGAGCATCATGAAAGTTGGAGCACCTTCTAGTCCAGTAGCAGAACCCTCCCTGGTTCCCTGCAGGTGGAACATGAACTGTTCTTCAGATGAAGGCTTTTTCAGGATCTTTTAAACATTCAGTAACATCATGGTTTTACAGAGAAGAACTCTGGGCAGCAGGTCCAAGCTCCTCTCAGGTTCAGGCTCCTCTGTTCTATCAGACAGGATTGTTGCTTTAGCTACACGCTGCACCAACAACATCCACACATGCTGCTCACCAAATATCAAGGACGTGGACAGAACACAGAACAGGTATGGCTGTCCACGCCATCGGTAACTGGCCAGTTAAACTCAGTAGCGTACGAGTCTTGTCTATGTTCGGGGCAGGCCCGGCCCAAGAACACATCTGGAACCTGATACAGAAAAAACTCAGTTCAGCTGGACATGAGAGTGTTCTCTGTCTGTCTGAATCCAGCAAAACTTTACCTGTGACCTGAACAAACTGTTTAACCTGAGACCTGAACTCTCCTCTGACTATTTCTTGGAGCTGTTTCAACAAAAGAACTGGGTCTAACAAGATGAAAAGTTTTTATCATAAAGAACAGCTGAAAGTTCATCCATAATGTGTCAGAGGTCACTCTGTTGGCTTCAGGGACCGGGTCCGACTGAATCGGACCAGATCAGGTCCTTTCCTTCAGTCTGAACAGGAACTTACAGAAACAGTGCGGGGCGCCCGTATAGCTCACCTGGTTGAGCGGGCGACCCATGAACAGGGGCTACGGTCCCCCACGCAGCGGTTGTGAGTTCGAATCCCGCTCACGACCCTTTGCTGCAGGTCTCTCCCTCACTCTTCTCCCCCCTTTCCTGTCTCTCTCCACTGCTCTACATAAAGGCAAAAGCCCAAAAAAATATATTAAAAGGAACAGTGATTAAATAAAACGTTGTCTGAGTTTGTTTTTCGTCTCTGATGGTTTAAACTCTGACAGAATATTAAAACGCTGCAGCTCAGCTCCAGATCAGGCTTTCATAAACCAGGAGCCCAAACCCGTCACTGATACAGCAGAAAGAAACCAGGACCACCCGGACAGACCAGAACTAAATGTTACTGTGACTGTATTTATGATCTACAGTGTTTGATGTGAGTCTCTTCAGCTTCTGTAGGACAAACATCCACCAAACCTTCAGCATCTCACCAGTCACGTCTCTTTTCTCTCATCTTGTTGAGTCAGCATCTGAACCAATCAGCTGTTAGATCAGGTGAGACCCAGACATTTCCCATCATGCACCGCAGCCGTCTGCCTCCATAAACTGCAGCTGTCATGACTTCAGAGCGAGTCTGACTCTGCTCAGTCTGTCAGGTGACACTAGAGGCAGGTGAGGACGTCCAGAGGACAATGAGTCAGCAGATCGGACAGACACGACTCAGCACAAACACTGATAGAACGCCTCCTTCATTCACACCACGTTCTAAACATCCATCCATCCATTTTCTATACTCCGCTTAATCCTCACTAGGGTCGCGGGGGGGCTGGAGTCTCTCCCAGCCGACTCAGGGTGAAGGCAGGTTCACCTGGACAGGTAACCAGTCTATCACAGGGCTACACTTAGAGACAGACAACCAAGCACACTCACATTCACACCTACGGACAATTTACAATCACCAATTAACCTCAGCATGTTTCTGGACTGTGGGAGGAAGCCGGAGAACCCGGAGAGAACCCACGCTGCACGGGGAGAACCCGGAGACTCCACGCAGGAAGATCCCGGTGCCCCCCACCGGGACGCGAACCGGCGACCTTCTTGCTGCGAGGCAACAGTGCTACCAACTGCGCCACCTTGCAGCCCCGTTCTAAACATGTTCCATCATTTTCTGCTGCAGAACAAACGGCTTCAACACACACTGAACAAACTGCATCTCCCAGTCAGAGCGTCAGAGCTACTGTCCAGGCTGGAAGGACATCAGGACGGGGCTCATCTGATGATAGGGTTATACCTATACCTATATAATGTTGAGAAAACACAGCAGTGGCTGGAAAAGCTGATCTAAAAGACAGAACAGAGGAATCCCAAGATCAGCAGAGGCCGGTCGACCCACAGAACAGAACAGCAGCTGACACACTCTGGGCTGGAAGTCCAGGATGGAAATGGAGGAATCCTGCAGATCCTGTGTCCAAACCCAGAAGGATCAAGTGGCGGCTGATCGCCGGCGTTGATGAACAGCAGAAGGCAGCAATGTCAAGAAGAAGGAACCTGAGAAGCTTGAAAAGCACCGAGAGCTGAGAGGAGCGAGAAAAGATGAGGATGGTGACGGCAGCAGGTCCCTGGAACAACATCTGAGACCTCTCTTTAAAGAACCTTTTACTAACAATGGTTCTTCTACAGCATCACAGTGAAGAACCACCATTGGTTCCACCTTTATTTTTCTGAGAACTGCAGTCGGCTGGACAGTAATGAGCTGTTGAAGTAAATCCCTCCAGCAGCTCTATGAAACCACAGCGTCAGTCGGAGAGCAGTTCCGTGTTTCATCTGGTCCACGAGCTTCTGGGGACGTTTTTTCTTGTCTTTGTGTGAAAATGAAAACCGGTGGATTGAAACTGATGCTGCATCCTGACGAGCCCGAACTCGACCAATCGGAGCTCAAAGACTGTGTGATGTCATATTTAAACCTGAACCAATGGACGTCTTTACATCTTCGGTGTCTGGATGACGTTCTAGCAGCAGTGTGGTTCTCCAGGAATCCTGCAGGTAGAACTGATGTGACAGCTTTGTTCTGGTCCAGAAACACCGGCACCAAAAACTAAGAAACTGGAATGAACCGTTTTTAAATGTCCAGTAAATTCTGCTTGAATAAAAACAATCAAACTACCTTTAAATGTGGTCGATTAATGTTATAATACAAATAATCAGCTCATCATTAGCAGCTGTTTTATTTTATCATTACGATGTAAAAAATGTAAAAAAACCCCAAAACAACCTGTTTCCAACGACAAACATCTGAATCTAGATCATATGAAGTAGAACACGAGTCTTCACACAGCGTCTCATCCAACTCTGCTGTGTTTCATTTGACTCATTTTTAAAATACAAAAGAAACCTGTGAAATAAAAAAGAACCGCAGTTCAGAACTCCCTTTAAACGCCGTCTGATTTTAGTTTCCTTCAGAACCGGCGACAGTTTGACTGATTTAGTTTCCAAATATAAACTAATACAGGCTAAGAACGGAGTTTTCATGATCACTGACATTACACTTGTTTCTGTAAAAGTTCAAACCTGTTAGAAGATTTTTAACAAACATCAGAGCAGAACACATCAGACACTCGTCCAGACTTCAGAGTTCTTCTGTGACCTAAACACAGTTCAGACGCTGACGCTGGTCTGAACATCAGGGATTCTCTGCTCACACTTCTGCTGCTTCATTTGACTAAATATAACGAAACATGAGCTGAATCGCTGCAACAGAAACACTGACAAAGGCCTCCAGACTTTTCCACTTTCTATGAGCAGAACCAGAGCTGGAAGAGACACAGTGAAAACCAACAGGACTAAACATGAGCCGGCGCAGGTTCTGCTGCCTCTGAACAATGAGCCGAGAACCGGGATCAGTGAGAACCTAAAGGACGAAGCTGCTCAGACGCTTCCAGCTGGTCTGGGTTCAGCCTCAGAGTCAGAGTGTGAAACAGGAAGAGAGTTGGAGCCTACCTCGGCGTCCTCGCAGCTCTGAAAGAGAGAAATTATAATGCAAAGACTGAAACCAACAGCGAGACAACAGAGGGGGAGGAGAGGAGGCAGCCAGGAGAAAGGAGGGATGAAAGGAGGAGAGAGGAGACGCAGAAAGTCCAACTCTCACAGAAACCTGATCAGCTGAAGGTCGCCACGGCAACCACGCTGTCAGTCAAGGTTAGCCCCGCCTCCAGGCTGCGCACACACAGAAACATGCACGCTGCAGACACGCTGCCGGCTCTGTGATGTCATGATGATGTCACACAGGGGTCTGACATCATGTGACGAAGCTTTTCTATTGGCCAGTGAACCTGTGAGGTTGTAACACCTGCAGCAGGTCGCTGCGTTTTTAAAGAAACACATCAGGAAAAATCGAGTTGTTTTCAGGAGGAGCTCGGGGTGGATGGAGGACAGACAGACAGCCGAAGGTAGCTTCAGGTACACGTCAAGGATCATGCTGACTTTCGCCACCTGTGTTTGTGCAGCGTTCTTTATTTCAAAGAATCACATCAGCAACAAAATGTTGTCAATGTCACAAAAAAGTTTTTCTGCTCTCCTGAGACGTCGCCTGTCGTTTTCTAAACAGTCAATCAGCCTCATGAGCGACAGAAAAACTTTTCTGAAAACCACAGCCGACATTCTCCACAAAATAACGCTTGTCTCTTATTTTTGAGGTTTTTTAGCGCCTGGCAAACACGTTTTGTTTTGTCTTTGTCCGCTCTGTTTATTCCAGCTAACACAGCCTCTAGCGCCACCTTCTGACGACACTCCCCAGCCTGGTTTATGTCATTATGTTGTTGTTTTTTCAGTCAAACAGTCGAGACACTGTTTTACAGATTAGTTGATTGACGTTCCTGCAAAAAATGTAAATGAAGCATTTTGTCGTGGCAGACTGTGGGACTGATACAGCAGCACTGTGACCAGCTGGAAAGTCCGACTTATCGAAAATGATCTGAAACGTCCAACATGAATAAAACAGCTGACATTAAAGAATCATCACAGAAACATCTCCTGACTTTTCTCTCATTATTCTCTGTAGACGGACCAGCTTTGCTTGATTTCTTCGTCTTTAAGGTTTTGTTTTTTTAGCATCTGACAAACAAGTGGATTTACTGCTTGTGTTCTGGTTATTACAGCTCACAGCGCCCCCTTCTGACAACACTATGCAGCCTATTTATTCTCTCCAAAGCAGCTCAGGGAAGCAACACTGTTTATGTACTTTTATTATACTACTTTAAAATGTCTGCTTGAACAGAAACACAGCGAGAGGCTGTAAACATTTCCAACGCTTCCAATAATACAGTGACGCAGGGCAGCGCCGTAATTCACAGTCTGGCCTGATGGTGGCAGCGCTGTCGCTCTCAGAGGATGTGGGCTGCAGGTAGAATCCTGCTTTCTCCTCCGAGCAGCAACCTGAACACCGACCCGGACAAGTTTGGGACTGAAGGTTCAGTTTCCCCTCAGAACTCAGCTGGAGGTTGAATCACAGTGTGGATCAGAGCTTTGTTCTCCAGCAGACACCAGAAGGAACGAACGTCTGCACAGCTCAGCAGAAACCTTTGGTTCATCACCAGTTACAGGTCGCTTCTCTGTGCAGCAGACGTTCTACTGATGTGACACCAGAGAAACATGAAGGCCATCGGTGTGACTGACTCACACAGATGTGATAACGCTTATCGCTCATCCTGACCTCTGACGTGTGTGTGTTCATACCTGGTGACCGCGTTGAAGTGTCGTCGTCCAGCAGAAACAGAAACACACAGTCTGCAGCTGCTTTTATACCCCACAGCTGTGTGTGTGTGTGTGTGTGTGTGTGTGTGTGTGTGTGCTGGTAATTAGCCTGTTAGCACAACAACAATTACCTCCTTTCCCACAGCTTCACCTCAGCGTGTGTGTGCACATGTATGTTTACGTGGAATTATCTCTGTAAATACGTGTGTGGGAACGTATAGTCATGTGTGTGTGTGTGTACACAGTGTGTTATTTTGTGTGTCTGTTTTTATATAATCAGAAACTCGTTCTCATGACATCACTCACACACCTGAAGAAAGCTTCTTTTTTTTTTAAATTTCTCTCCTCTGAATCCTTCTCTCAACACAATCAAGTCATTCATTTGCATTTTATTAAAAATCTGCATCTGATTTCACTCTGTTCATATGTGTGTGTCACTAGAAGATCCAGTCACTGGTGGATCAGTACTCCTGGCTAGAACTACCCCATGAAGACTGAAGAACCCTCCAAGAACTCTGGGAAAGGTTGTTGAGAAGCATCAGTCAGAGGACGATACAAGAACATCTCCAAGTTACTGAATATCTCTGGAGTCCAGTTAAATCCATCAATAAGACATGGAAGGACTATGGACCATGAGTAGATCTGACTAGAGCAGGACGTC
>NW_007579436.1:152038-153461 GCF_000690725.1 Stegastes partitus | reverse complement strand
TGAAGCACGGTGGTGGCAGCATCATGATGTGGGGATCTTCTCAGCAGCAGCCTGGAAGGCTTGTGAAGGTAGAGGGTGAATGAATGCAGCAGAGTGTAGAGAAATCCTGGAGGACAACCTGATGCAGTCTGCAGGAGAACTGAGACGTGGAGAAGACTTGGTTTCTATCAAGACAATGAGCTGAAGCAAACAGCCAAAGCTCCACCGAGATGGTTTGAAGACAACAAGGTGAAGTTCTGGAGGCCCAGTCAGAGTCCAGACCTCAGTCCAGCTGAGAATTAGAGTCTGGACCTGAACAGTTCTGTTCATCATGATCCACTTACTTTTTCTGCACCTTCTTTGTCACCTAAAGCAGCAGTTCTGTTTGTTATTATATAGTTTACTTATTTTGTTTTCAGTAATCTGTCCTATTTATATCTTTGCTTTTCTACGAGGAACTGCATCTCTGATGTCGCTTAGTTTTTCCCGACCAATAGCATCTTATCTCAAACTGACCCTGATTCAGTGCTGGAAAGTGATCAAAATATAAAACTTCCAGGGAGGTTCATTTGTGTGTTAATTCCTGTTTGTGTGTCTGTTTACTGTTGTCAGGGTGCTTTTATTCTGACGTGTTCAGTAAACACAACAGGAAGTTCACCTGTGTGGGAACCTGCCGCGTCCAAAGAATAACACGCGTCAACACGTTCAGTCCTGTGAGCTGCTGTGTATTTAACAGTTTACAGAAAGAGTTGGGTTCTCGGTTCTGTCAGACTGCAGGAGCAGCTTCATGTTGGACATCTGAAGGAGGACAAAGACATCAACACAGAAACTACACTTTGGACCAGAACACAAACCGGGTCTGAATGAGGGTCTGTCCTTGGGGACACTGATGATGAATCTCAACAGTCAGATGTGGACACATGACATAGGAGCCACCAGGATCCTGCAGACCGAACCCAGTCCGGGTTCTGGTCTTCAGGCTCTCCATCTCTAAACCCTCATCCTCCTCAGTCATTGTGTGGCCGACTTCCCGTCCTCCGTCCTCTCCTGGTTCCTCCTCTTCTTTACCTCCTTCAGCCCCTCCTGGATCCGCTCCACAGTCTCCTGGTCTCCGGCCTGCTGGGCCAGGCTCAGAGCCTCTTGGTAGAACCGGACCGAGTCGTCCAGCCGTCCTGGGGAGACAGAATAAGACCAGGTCAGACCTGCAGAGGACAGGTCGGATCCACGGCCCTGAACCTGTGCTCACCTGTGTGCAGCAGGATGCCGGCCATGTTTCCCAGCAGCACGTGTTGGTCCGGGTGTCCGACGGAGCGGCTCAGATCCACCGCCTGCTGGACCAGGACCAGGGCGTCGTCATGACGACCCTGCAGGTCCAAGATGGTGGCCAGGTCGCTCATCAGCACCAGAGTCTGACACACGAAGATCCATTTTAGAGTCTCAGAGG
>NW_007579436.1:133259-145620 GCF_000690725.1 Stegastes partitus | reverse complement strand
GGTGTGTCTCTCCCTGCTCCTGGCGGCAGATGTTCAGGGCGTCCTGGTAGTCTTGTCCTGCCTGCTTCAGGTGCAGAGTTGATGCTCGGTATCGAGCCCTCGAGTCCAAACACAGACCAAGCAGGAGGCGGGTCTCCTTCCTCAGAGCCTCCTGCTCCTCTGAGGACAGTAAACAAACAAACAAGTCTAGGAACAGTTTCTAAACCGTCTAAGTGTGTCTCACCTGTCCTCTCACCTGTCTGCTCGTCTTCCTGCAGCTCCTTGTGTTTCTCCAGTTTGGCCTCCAGAGACTCTGTACAGAACCTGAAACCATGTTCTGCAAGCTCCACCCTCAAACAAACAACCAACCAGAAATCAGTGACCTCAGAGCTCCCGTCAACGTACCTGCTCAGTCTGCGTCTTACCTGTTCTGCTCGGCATAGATGGTGGCGAGTTTCAGAGACATCTCGACGACGGCGTTGTCATCCTGGAAACAGACAGCAGGTCAGGTGTGTGTTTACCTGTGACAGGTGGAATGAACGGGTGACGCTCACCTCTGGAGTCCCGCCTGCCAGCATGAAGCTCATCGCTGCTTTGAAGAGTTTCTCTGCCTGGAAGAAGATCAGAAACATGATGTCACAGCAGAGAGCAGCCAATCCCAGACGGACGCTGTGTTCCACGAAGCTATCACGGTGCTGGTTTCATGTTCCAGCTCAGAGCTCCTGTTCTACACGGTTCCACTAACAGAACGAAGAGAAGTCGTACTTCCACTAATCTGTTCCGTCCAATGACACAATTTAGAACCGCAGACAAAGAACAGGAACCAACAAAGAACCCAAAGAACAAAACTTCTCTGAATATCACAAATACACTGCTCAAAAAAGTAAAGGGAACACCTCAGCAACACGGGACTCCAGGTCAGCCACACTTGTGTGAGACCAACCTGTCCAGGTAGGAAGCAGCACTGATGGTGAATCACTTCCACCTGCTGCTGTGCAGATGGAGCAGACAGCAGGTGGAGATGAGAGGCAGGTAGCAGGACCAGCCTATAAAGGAGAGCTTCTGCAGGTGGTGACCACAGACCAGGTCTCTGTTCTCGTCCTTTCTGGCTGATGTTCTGGTCACGTCTGCATCTCGTCAGTGCTCTCAGCCCTGGAGGCAGCATGAGGCGTGTCAACAACCCAGCAGCAGGACGCTAGCTCCTCCTCTGTGCAGGAGGACCAGGAGGAGCTCTGCCAGAGCTGCAGGATGACCTCCAGCAGGCCACTGATATGCATGTTTCTGCTCAGACTGTCAGAACCAGACTCTATGAGGTGGTCTGAGGGCCCCACGTCCACCGGTGGGGCTTGTGCTGACAGCCCAGCACCGTGCAGGGCGACTGGCATCTGCCAGAGAACACCAAGGTCGGCAGGTTGACCATCAGCACCCTGAGCTCTTCATGGATGAGAGCAGCTTCACACTGAGCACATGTGACAGACGTGACAGAGTCTGGAGACGCCGTGGAGAACGTTCTGCTGCCTGCAGCATCCTCCAGCAGGACCGACTTGGTGGGTCAGTCATGGTGTGGGGAGGCATTTCTCTGGAGGACCCACAGCCCTCCATGGGCTAGCCAGAGGTACCCTGACTACCATCAGGTACCGGGATGAGATCCTCAGACCCACTGTGAGACCACATGCTGGAGCAGTGGGCCCTGGGTTCCTCCTGATGCATGACAATGCTCGGCCTCATGTGGCTGAAGTGTGTCAGCAGCTCCTGATGATGAAGGCATTGATGCTATGGACCGGCCGGCCCGTTCCCCAGACCTGAATCCAGCTGAGCACATCTGGGACATCGTGTCTCGTTGCACCACAGACTGTCCAGGAGTGGATGATGCTTTAATCCAGGTGTGGGAGGAGAACCCTCAGGAGAACATCCTGCCTCATCAGGAGCAGGCCCAGGCGCTGTAGGGAGGTCCTACAGGCAGGTGGAGGTCCTACAGGCAGGTGGAGGCCACACACTGCTGAGCCTCATTCTGACGGGTCTGGAGGAGTTTCCACTGAAGCTGGATCAGCCTGTCATGTGATTTCACACTTTTATTTTGAGTATGAGTCCACATCCAGACCTCCATGGAACAATTCAGATGTACGTTGATCATGTTTATGTTGTTTTGTTCTCAACACATTCCACCATGTGAGGAATGAAGATTCTCAGCTGGAATGTTTCACTCACTGAGATCCAGGACGTGTTGTTTTATGATTCCCTTTATGTTCTTGAGCAGTGTATTACTGTAGGACGAAGTTAAAACTAACGTCTCAAACAACAAATCCAAGGATTTCCTGTGAGCGACACTGACACACAACACTGTATGTATAAACACATATGATCGGCCTGCAGGTGAGGATTCTGAGCTGTGATTGGTCGATACTCACGCTGTCCAGCTGACCCTGAACGTAGGCCAAGTTTGCCATCTGAGGACAGAAAACACTTCATTGTCACTGACGCAGTCTTCTGTTGACAAACTGCTGAAGGAGTAATGAGAGAGGTTCTGGTGGGGGTTACCAGGCTGTAGGTGTAGATGATGGCCTGGTTGTTGTGGTTCTGATGGGCTAGAACCACGGCTTGATGGAGGAACCCCGAGGCGGCCTGCAGCTGATCTCGATAGATGCTGAGCTGAAACACAGCAGTAACACAGTAGTGCAGCGGAACAGGAGCAAAACGCTCCAGTCCTGTGATCACAGAAGAGTTTAAAACGAAACACCTGAAAGAATATCGACACGTTTTCAGAAAAATAAAAACCCATAAAGTCACTGAAATATATCCAGGTTGAAAAATAAACAACTATCTGCCTGAACTAAACAGAGAAAGTACACGTTTAAAAAATACAAATACATCCAGAACGATGAACAGCTTTATCAGGAACAATAAATGAAACTCAAAGAAATGACACCATTAAACAAAAGATGACAAATGAGAAACAGCTGAAGTGAGACATTTCCACATTAAAGCTGCTTTCATCTGGAACTGCTTCAAAACCTTCTGGTGTCGCCGGAGACGAAGGAGAAAACAGAAACACTGCTGAAAGGTACAAGTACCTCTGACCTGTACCTAAATACTACACTTGAGTAAATGTACTTAGTTACTTTTCACTACTGTAAGTTTTTCATGTGAGACGGTTCACTGCTGCTGCTCCGTCTTCATCACATAAACCAACTCCTGGTTCTGGTTCTGGTACCTTGGCCTTCTTCAGCAGCAGGATCATCTCGTCCTCCTTCCTCTCAGCTTCATCTCGTTGATCTTCTTCAGAGCTGCTGAACAGCGAAAAGGCTGCAACACACGGACAGCTTGGCGTAAAGGCTGAGCAGGTAAAAGGCCGACAGCGCCACACCGAGCCAAACCCACACACTTCTGACGGGACTTTGGTGGGTTTGGGGACACTGAAGCATGACCTGAACGTACCGAGTGCTGCCCACAGCGCTGCTCCTCCACGCTGTGGGTTCTGGAAGGTTCTCCTGGTGGATTCATGGCCGCTCACGGTTACCCAGCATGCTGAGCGCTTTCCCGCCACAGACTCTGAGTTCACAGACACACTGTGATGCCTGACAGGCTTCATGACCAAACTAAAGCAGAGACACCAGAGAGACGGAAAGACTCAGACAATAAAACAGACATTTCTGATGAAAACATCGAGCAGCAGCGAGTTTGATGTGAACGTTGAACATGGACGGAGTCAAAACTACAGAATTTGGTGTATTTAAACTAAAACATCTAAAATGTTCAAAACTCTGAAGTATGTGGAAAACAATGAGTTTGGTTTAAGATGTAGAACCTGCAGAATTCTATTGTCATGGACGAAGAAGTCCATAATTCTGAAAAATATAAGTGGAGTTTCTAAAACTGTCAAAATGAGGCTGGATTTTGGATGAAGGACGTGAAGGTGTAAAAGCTGCAGATCAGTGAAGGAGCAGAGGTCTCACCTGTCTGCAGCGGAGATCCATCTCAGGTGACCCGAACACCTGAAGCAGCTCACCGTTTGACCGAGCAGTGCACGGAGCCCGCAGCGGGCCGCCATCTTTACTGTTTACATAATAATCGGAAGTCACTACGTACAACCCTCGCCTTCAGAATAAAAGCAGTGAAGGAAATAAATCCGTCCATCATCTCTACACCTTCATCCTCACCAGTGTGATGGGGGCTGGAGTCTATCCCAGCTGACTCAGGGTGAAGGCAGGTTCACCTGGACAGGTAACCAGTCTATCACAGGACTACACTTAGAGACAGACAACCAAGCACACTCACATTCACACCTACGGACAATTTAGAAGGAAATGAATAATTTTTAAAAAAAAAAAACTTCAGTGGTTTGTTCCTTCATTTTCTTTTATGTATTTAAACTTTGTGCAAATATATTGAAATAATTTCTTGATAAGGATTTAGTTTTTAAAACCTCACGATGTATTTAAGGAAGTGAATAAATTCTAAACAATCTTCAGGTTTCATTTTCCTTCAGCTGCTGTTTGATGTCATTTTGGTTTTTGTTTCTCACAATTTGGACCTTTTATAATCTGTAACTTGGTTTTTATCTCAGGTTTGATTTTTACTAATAGCTGAATATATTTCACACTTTAGATGTTTTTGACTCATATTTATTTTTATCCAAGTTTTGTTCTTTTTGTTTTATCTGAAAGCTTTTTCTTTCATCATCTTTCACTTGCACATACATTTTGTTTTCTAAAGTTGTACTTTTTTATTCCTTCTTTTCAACCTGTGACTCAGTTTTTATCTCAGATGTTTTTCTTTAATATAAATTTTGCATTTTAGCCCATATTTTAGTTTTTGAACCTCTTAAATTTACACACAGAAAAAACCCAAATGCTCACTTTTAAGACTCTGTTGAACAAAATCCTGTTTTTATTTGGTAACTGTAATATCTGATCACTTCATGTAGTCAGGTCACGTCTAGATGTTATGAGTCTTATTTTACTCTTTCCATCTCAGGATTTACACCATTTTTAAAACCTTTAACCTTTTTTTAAATCTCAGTTGAATGTTTTGTTACTTAACATTTCTGACTTATCTTAATTAATCAGATGATCAGCAGCTGTTTCCTGCAGTATCCCACAATCAAGACATCCTGCTTCTCCAGAGGGTTCAACGTCTTCATACGACCAGAAGAACTAAAGTCAGAGTCGGACGTTGTGGTGTTTCTGCTGTTTGGCAAACTGAATGTGTTTCTGGTGAGCGAGTTTGTTGGAACATGAAAGAGGACGAGACGCCGGTTCTCACATCAGATCTGGAATGAATCCAGTGAAGCGGAAAGAACAGGAAGCTGCAGAGCATGATTTGGCTTTTATTGTGAAACAGCACATGATGAATGAGAGCAGCTTGACTGGACCAGCTCCAGCCGAACCCAGGAGCCGCGATTGGTCCGCTGTCTGGTCATGTGACTTCATTACAGCGATCACCTTGTTGTTTGTAGTGTTTCCTTTCAGCTAAACTCTTTTTCATTTGGATCAATTTGTTCTTCAGAAATAAAAAATAAAGACAGTTTTCTGCATCAGATGAGATTCAAAACAGAATCCAAAGAACAGACTTTCTGTCCCAAAAAGCTGCTGCACTTCGGCTTTAAACCAGAGCTGCAGCAAATAATCGATTCATCAAAAAACTATTCAATTAATCACCAATCATTTTAATAACCAATTGGAATTTTTTCATACAAACATTTGAAATTCTGTGATTGAAGCCTCTTAAATATATATTTTCTGGTTTCTTTCCTCCTCTCACAGCAAACTGAAGATCTTAGGACAAAACAAGACATTTGAGGAAACTCAGATTTTGTTTTCACAGTTTTTCTGTTTTTTTATTTCAGAGACAAACAGCTGATCCACTCATCCAGAAGACCGAATGAGTCTCAGCTGGAGGAGCTGAACACAGACTGTCTATGAGGTGAAGAGGCGTCGCTCTGTGTGTGTTCCTCCCTCCAGCAGATCACGTTACAGTCAGATCAGATCAATAACCGATCAGATCGATTGAAGCTTCATTATATGAATCACTGTGAAAAAAACAAGTGTTAGATACTCAGCAGCTGACTCAGGATCAGTGAATTAAACATTAAACACACCAACGGTTAGTGTTTCTGATTCACTCGCTCTATTCTTTGGGAGTGAAACTTCGTCAAAGCAGCTGCCGTTCATCACCGATGACGCTGGAGGAAACCAAACTCTGACGGATTCTCTGGCAGCTTCTGAACTGTGCTGTTCTGCACCAGCTTCTGTCCACATGTAGTGAAGGAAATTCATCCAATATGTGTAAACCTGTGAGTTTCTGCTGCTGCTGTGTGACTGTCAGCTCACCAGTAGGTGGAGCTGCTCGTCCAGGCAGCCCATTAAACTGCAGAAGAAGAAGTCTAAAGAAGCTCCAGTCAAAGCTCAGACTGCATAAAGAAAGGTCAGTGTTTTCACCTGCTGCCTGCGATCACTAACTTCCTGCTGCACCTGTATACATCTGTCTATGGCCACGCCCCCTTCAGGAGGCCGGTCACTCAGCAGGCCGGTGGTCAGTGAAGCGTTTCAGGTGGTAGCGCAGCACGCCTTTGGTCTTGAAGGTCTTGCCGCAGCTGCATGCATGCGGCCGCTCGCCGGTGTGGTCAAGCTGGTGGATGCGCAGCAGCGAGCTGGTGAAGAAGAACTCCCCGCAGGTGATGCAGTAGTGGCTCTTCTCGCCGGTGTGTTTGGCCCTCTGGTGGCTCAGCAGCGAGCCCGACGTGATGAAGCTCTGGCCACAGTCCTGACAGCTGAACGGACGCTCGCCGGTGTGGATCCTTTCATGCGCTCGCCACGAGTTGTGGTAGGAGAAGGACTTCTGGCAGTACGAGCACTGGTACAGCTTCTCCTTGGTGTGGCTCAGCCGGTGCATCTTCAGGTAGTGTGCGATGGTGAAGCTCTTGCCGCAGTCGCCGCAGGTGAACGGCTTCTCCCCCACGTGGAACAGTGTGATGTGGGACCTCAGGTGGGACGACTGCGTGAACCTCTTGCCGCAGGTGGTGCAGAGGAACGGCCGCTCGCCGGTGTGGGTCACCATGTGCGACTTGAGGTGGGGCGACTGTGTGAACCTCTTGCCGCACTCGGGGCACTTGTAGGGCTTGAGGCCGGTGTGGGTTCGGTTATGCAGCTTCAGGCCCTGCAGGCTGGAGAAGCACTTGCCACACTCGGCACAGTGGTAGTCGCGCAGGTCGTCGTGGGTGCGCTGGTGGCAGCGCAGGCCGCTCAGCAGCTTGAAGCCTTTGCCACAGGTGGGACATTTGTGCGGCTTCTTGCTGGAGTGCGTCACCTGGTGTAGCTTTAAGCTCTGCGGGTTGGTGAATGTCTTGTCGCACTTGTTGCACGGCAGCAACTTCTGGCTCTTGTGCGACTTGCGGTGAAAGTTGAAGCCCTGGTAGGACACAAACATCTTGTCGCAGACCGAGCAGCGGTAGCACTTTTCCCCGTCATGTTGCTGCAGGTGCTCGGTGAGCTCGTCCTGCTCGCTGAACCCGTCACCACAGAACCAGCACTTGAAGGGTTTGGTCCCAGAGTGTGTGCGGTGGTGGGTCTTCCAGTCCCTCTTCAGGGCGAAGGTCTTGTCGCAGTACGAACAGCGGTACGGCTCCTTGCGGTCGTGGATCTGCTGGTGGACCACGAGGCTCATCAGAGTCGGATAGGTCTTTCCGCACTGCCAGCACTCGTTGGGCTTCTGGCCTTGGTGGACCCGCAGGTGAGCCTCCAGGTGAGACTGCTTGTAGAAACCCTTCTTACACTCGAGGCAGTACGCCATCTTCCTGCCGGTGTTGGTGGAAGGTTGCTGCCGTGGCGTCAAGTCACAGAGCTGAGGGTGTTCATCTGCAGGGAAGCAGACATGAAGGTTAGCAGTGACACAGCTGACCGCGTCAACAACTGTTAAGTCGGGACGTTCTGATCTGATGTCAAAGATCAGGATCTGGGCTGATCACTGGGTTTGTAAAGCACTGGTACCGAACCTTATCCGAACTTTGTTTACATGTGCTGTCACACAGGTGTTGAATAATAATATTTCAGAAAGCTGTTAACTTCTGATGGTGGAACATCTTTCTACATCTAGTGGATGTAGAAATCCATCAGCTCCTGCTCTACGGCAGGAGCTGTGCAAAACTACATAGATTCCTATATAGTTCCCCACACGTTCCCTGCACCGTTCCCCGCACCTTCGCACACTACGTCATTGTTCTCTACATTGTTCCCTTGGCAAGGAGCAGGGAGGAGGGTATGAGTGGAGGATTTCTGACAAGTTTCAGATTCTTACCCAGAGACAGGAAGTCCCGCCCCTCCAGCCATGCCCTGCAGTCAGTTAGAGTGACGGACAGCTTCCGGAGGATAGGGAACGACTGGATCTCCAGGTCACCGTCTGGCTCCGCCTTCACCTGAACGTCCTGAAACCACAAGATTCATTCATCAGACGCTAAAGTTGGACCACATCTGCCCCGAAACCACTTTAACACCTTAAAACAAGGGTCTCAGATTGTGTCATTTAAGCTGCCGTCTGCATATGCAATTAAAATTAAAAAAACAATTCTGCAAAAAAGAAAAAAAAGCATTTCCGTCGGGGCAAAGGTAATGTCAAAGGCCTGTCAGTTCTTGATGAGGAGCGATCTGGATTTGGGGCTGCTAACAACAAAGAGCTAGCAAAAAGAAAAGTGGATGATAAACACCGACAACTTCAAGAAAGATGGACATCACGGTATTTTTTCGTAAAGTGGAAATGCTACCTGCTTGACTTGCAAACAAAAGTCGCTGTTCTGAAGGAATATAATGTCAAGCACCACAACTGGACCGAGCATGGAGAACAATATGAGAAGTACCAGGAAGATGAGTGGAAACAACGAGCTACGCAGCTACAGAGAGGGCTAACATCTCAGCAAAGTCTTGTTCATGAAGCCAAGAAGGACGCTGATGCTGCACCTGCAGCTGGTCCTGTGCTGAGGGATCAGTCACCAAAGCTGGAAGGCCATTCAGCCCAGGGCAGTTTGGGAAGGGCTGCATGATGTCCTATGTCCAGAACAAAACAACATCTCTCTGTCGGCAAACACCGTGGCGGAGCGGATTAGCGAGTTATCAAGTGACGTTTATGAACAGTTATGCATCACAGCTAGCGCTTTCATGGCATACTCTGTAGCTCCTGATGAGAGCACGGATAAAGCCCACGATGCTCAGGTGACAGAAGAGTTGCTCAGTGTGTGTCCAATGCACGGGCACACAACAGCCGAGGACGTAATCCAGCAGCTGCGTGACGCCATTGAACGCGTGGGTTGCCGTGGAACAGACTGGTCGGCTCCAGGACTGACGGAGGCCCGTCCGTGACTGGTACAGAGAAAGCCAGAGGAGGACGCAGATCCAGCTGAAGCTTTGCACTGCATCGTTCATCAACAGGCACCGTGCAGCCATGAACACGTCACGTCTGTTGTCCTGAGATGGATTAATTCATCAGGTCCAGGAGTTTACAGCACCGCCAGGTCCGGACCTCTTCAGAAGAAACAGAGTGGGCATATGGTGACGTGCTTCACTGAGGTGAAGAGGTCCATGGAGGATGGCAGAATGGCAGTCAGGGCCGTGGAGCAGCCTTCACTACAACCTCCATCATCTCAGCACATGCAGATCTGTTGTGGAGGAAGCTGCAGCGTTCACGCCTGTGTTCTGAAAAACCTGCTGCAGGAACCGGAGCTGCGTTCTGCCGACTTCACCGTCCAGCTGCTTGCAGCCCTTCCCGCTGATGTGGGAGTGTCCCGGGGAGCTGAGGCTCCGGGAGAACATAATGAGAAGAATAATAATAAACTGCATTTACAGAAGAGAAGCGGACCAGACTGGACCTATTCTGAGAGAACCAGCTCCATCCTTCCCAGAGCTCTCCAGTGTTCAGTCGGGTCGTGTTCTCTTCTATGAACTCCAGCAAGTACAGGTCCAGGCTGATGCCCCTCTTGCAGCTGCAGCAGGACTTCACCTGTGGCCTCCATCAGGCCACGTGCAGCTCACCTGAGCCGGCCAGGTGTAGCAGGAGGTGTTCACCATAAAGCACATGGAGGGGATTATTCTGCTGTTCAGAAACCGCAGCAACTGTGCAGAAGCTGCTGCTGGTGTTCTTCGGCCCAGTACGACCACATGCTGTCCGGAACCGGGACAGCTTGTGGTCCAGTACGACCACATGCTGTCCGGAACCGGGACAGCAGGTTTCAGAAAAGCTGCACTTTGTTGTTGTTGTTGATGCTCAAGTGTGAGACCTCTGCCTTAGAAGGTCCAAGAAGAGGACGGTTCTAATAACCTCCACCGAACACAGAACCCAGTAGCTACATCCGGCAGATTCGACCGGAACTCTGCAGCCCTGTTGGACCGGGTTTCACTCATACCGGCCCACAGGAACCGAGCCTTTACCGGACTACTCCAGGAGCAGAGGTCGGCCTGGATGAAGCCGAGTGACCCAGCGGCCAGAGCTACCGGAACCTGCGGTGTTGGTTCGGGTGGAGGAGGGTTTCCCTCACATCCAGAGCTAGCTCGGTTAGCTGCGGCCCGCTAGCCGCCCCGTCGCCGGGAGGAGGCGGCCCGGCGGCCCCGCGTGTCGGTGCGCTTACCGGTGAGGCCGCGGGGGGGTCCATTGCTCCAGCTCCGCCGCTGGTTCGGTTCGTTACGGCGAAGTTTATCGACGGAGTCCGAACCGCTAACTGAGTGGCGCATGCGCAGCCGATGATTTCCGGGGAAAAGTTCAACCAGAAAAACAAACAAAATAAAGAAGAAGGAGGAGGAGCTGGATCACGTGGTGCAGACGGAACTTTGAGCTCACTTGGACCGGATAACTTTCTCCTCTGGAACCGGAAACTGCTTTAAAGTCAGTTGCTGTTGGTGACGTCATCGTTTGATCTCTAATCGGTATCGATCATCATTCAGCTCATTCATAATTGAATGTATTGTGTATAATTAGTCATTTACAGACAGGAAGTCCAAATGCTCACATGTAAGTCCTGTGGAACCAGAACTTTTTGACCTTGTTTCCTCTCATACCTGCACTTAGACGGACTTCTTCCACTATTACTGTCTTCATCAGAAGTGTGTCTTTCTCGTCTCTTCTCTAAGTTTTGTCTGTTTTCTGTCTGAACTTTACTCAAAGTTTTATGTTTCACTGAAAACCCAGATTCTGTTCTGAAGTTGCCTTTTTCTGGACAATAAAGTTCATTTTAAATTCCACACAAACCTGCAGAAGAAACAGTCGGTACCGGTTCTTTATTAAATACATGAACCCGTGAACAGCACTGAACATAGAAAACACACATCTAGGAACTGAATTTAACGCTCTGAGCTTCCAGCAGCAGCTCCTCTCTCATGGTCCTTCACTCAGGTTCATGTTCCTCTGCAGCATAAAGTCCTGCAGCTCTGTGGAACCAGAACCACATGAAGGAGGAGGAGAGAGACGTCTTCTATCAGCAGGACTCTGAACCATGGAGACCAGAAAAAAAAAAGTTAACTTGAGTTTATTTATTTTCCAAAAATGCTAAAATCCCAGAACCATCACGTCCAACGTGTCTCCAGATGTTAACCCTGGAGCTCAGGTCGTCTCCTCGTCATGCAGATGTTGGACTATCTCCACGTTCCAGCCTCTCCAGACTTGTTCTCTCTGCTCATCAACACTGATTAAATCTGATTTTCAGCTCAGACTCGGTTCATCTTCCTGATGGAGCCACACATGAGATGTTCATGGGCAGTTGGAAAACTGAAAGTCTCTGCTAAATGGACTAATTTCATACATTTAAACACGTCTTTTTAAACCTACAGCAGGTTTTGGGCTTCAAAGGATTTAGCAGTTCATTCATTCATTCATTCATTTCTTTGACTTTTTTTCCTCCCACAAAATCTGTCTGAAAGCCAAAACAAAGAAAATCTACTGAAGAAAAGATGAATTCAGAGAAATGATCAGTGGGCTGTTCATCAGAGAACAAAGCGACTCGGCTCAGGTGATGGTGAACCTGCAGACTTCAGAGAAGAACAAGCTGTTTACCTGCAGACAAACAAACAAACAAACAGGATTATTTATTCTTCCTGCTGACATTTAGACCTCCTTCAGTTTACGACAGTCAGCTGCTCTGGGATCAGCTAACGCTCCGGTCGGTGTTTGTCACAGCGCTGCGCTCTCAGAACAAACTGCCTGGCGGTGGCGCTACAATTCGGCCTTTTGTTTACATCATCTCCCAGCAGGCACTGCAGCATGTGACCCCTCCCACTCTGAGACATCACACACGATTCACTTTTAGTCAGACACTCACCGCCATGACATCACAGCTTCATCACAGAGCCAATCAGAGAGCAGAGTGGAGACGCTGTCCAATCAGAGAGCAGCAGTCAGCAGGTGGAGA
>NW_007579436.1:128352-129125 GCF_000690725.1 Stegastes partitus | reverse complement strand
CGGTGTGTTGTGTAGCAGCGGTGTGTAGCAGCGGTGTGTTACCGTTTGATGTATCCGATGGTGTCCTGCGGTTTGACCTGAGCGGTTCTCTCTGTGTCGTTCAGGAACTTCAGTCGGACCACCATGTTCCTGGCAGACGACAGAGGCTCCGCCCCTTCCCCCTCGCCCCTCACCTCCTGTGCAGTGGGCGGAGCCTCTGTCAGAGCGCTGTCGCTCACGGAGCTGGAGGACGATGATGATGGAGAGGAGGAGGAGGATAAGGAGATGCCACTGGCTGAGGAAGGGGGCGTTTCCTGGTGGGCAGGGCCTGTCCTTAGTGAGGGGGCGGGGCCTGTCGAAGAGGTGAACAGGTGTTCCGGTGGGTCGGAGGTGCGGGTGGAGATCCAGGCGAGCAGCAGCACCATCAGCAGCAGCAGGGAGCCGAACAGCAGCGTCACCTCGTCTCCGACACCTTCAATCAGCGCCATCGCCCTCGGCAACGCCCACGCAGGTCAGCTCTGCTCACCTGCACACAGGAGGCGGGGCTTAGAGAGAGAGTGGCACATTCTGGGTAGCTGGATACCAGCGCATGTTCGGTGAGTTTACAGTGAGTCAGTCCAGTTTAACTGGTTCTGGTTTAAAAATGACCATTTATCGGTTAGAAACCGGACAAACAGAGAATCAGGATGGTGACGTATCCGATGGTCCTTGAAGGCATCGTCTGTGACCTGAACCAGATTTAAGGTCACATCATGATGAGTCATGGAAAGCACTGTTTTAGAAACCCCCCCCCC
>NW_007579436.1:125727-128102 GCF_000690725.1 Stegastes partitus | reverse complement strand
TCTGGTTCTTTCCTCTGTGACAGTAAACTGAACGTCTCTGGACTAAACAAGACATTTGAGGAAACTCTGATCCATGTTTTTCACCGCTCGCTGACATGTCAGAGACAAACAGCTGCTTGATTCATCCAGAAAACAGACTCCTGACAGTGGAAGTGATCATTAGCTGCAGCTGCTAAACAGAAGGTTAAAGAAAGGTTTATAAAGTCAGAGGGACGAATACACCTCTGGACCTTTGAAGAAATGGGATTCTGTTGAAGCTCCTGAAGATCTGTCAGGATGCAGGTCCTCCTGCCCTCTGGGAGGCGCTACAGGAAGCTCTGCTCTTCCCTCAGCTGGTACTGTCATGAACCTTCCACCCCAACACCCCCCTCCATGTCCAGCTGCATGCGGTCTGGTTTGCACCGGATCCACACGTGTACGTCCACATAGCCGTGCGCTCGTCGCTCTGTTCATGCTGCTGCTGGTTTGATGCCAAACTGCATTTCATTGTCTCTGTATTTGTACTTTGTGCAAACACAAACCTACATCGCATCTAATTACCTCCGATTGTTCAAACACGCACAGAAACACATCAGCATCAATTCATGTTTTAATAGATTTTCTCTTTTGTCAAAAGCTGGAACTCACATGAACTTAGCTCCCCGTCACTCATTCATTCAGACTCAGAAGGTCAGAGAGGCACGATGATGATGATGATGATGATGATGATGAACACAAACCCCATCTAAAAATAATAAAAATTAAAGTCCTTGTTTACACTCAGCGTCTCCATGGCAACAGAAACAAACATTAACTATCACCAGCGTCCGTTTCCTCCCGCAGGCCGGAGGTCAGCAGCGAATCAGAGAGCAGCTAGCGGCGGTAGACCCCGAAGGCCACCAGGCTGAGGAAGATGGTGACTCCGACCAGCGAGGCAGTGGCCGGGGCGGTGAAGAACTGCCGGTACTGGATCTGACAGTACCACAGAACCGACAGCATGAGCACCAGCAGCGGCACCATCAGGCTGCCCACGTTCAGCGCCACCTGCACCTGGTCGGCGGGCCGCGGACCCCCCGCCGCCCCCCGCCCGGCGTGCTGCGAGATGTGACAGTGCAGGACGCAGTTATGGACGAGGTTCAGCGACGCCAGAGTCTGAGCGTCGTCCTGCAGCAGCTGACCCTGATAGATGAGCCGGACCTGGTGCTCCTGGCCCGCAAAGTAGGTCCTGGAACACATTAATACCCAGGATCAGTATCTGGAGATCAATATCTGGATCAGTATCTGGGATCAGTATCTGGATCAATGTGTCAGTCAAGGTGCTGTGGATCTGTAGAGTATCAAATACATGCTAGCGTGTGTAGCAGNGCTAGGTCTCCACGGTAACTGATGCTGTGGAGCTGGTGGTTAATGGGCATTAGCCTTGTGAGCTGGAGGGACTGTAAAGCTCTGAAACTCCCCATTAGTTAGTTAGAATTGAAGGAGAACCTTGGATGAAGGTGGAACATCTTCAAGAACCTAAAGGAGAAGTCTGGTTGATGTCTACTGAAGCTCCGAGGACCACCATGACCCGGATGACAGAGAACCTACAAACAATAACATTAAATTCACTTTGATCAGCTCCTCCTGACGCCTGACGTCTGGCTGCTGGAGGTTCTGTTGAGTGGAAATCCGGATGTGTTGAACCTGCTTCGTGGTTCGTGTCTGTGGTCTCTAACAGCAGCAGTGGGGAAGCTCGGCCTGTTCTTACCTGCGGCCACGTGGCCAGACCCAGATGAGCGGCCCGCTGCTCGGTCCGGTCCGCTGACACCGCGCAGGTTCTGGATGTAGCCGCTGTTAGCGTGTTAGCTCCAGCGGGCCGCTGCTGCTCCTTCCCCGGTCATCGGAGCACCTGGAGCCGCCGGTGGACAAACTCACCAGGAGACTCATGAGAGACCTGCTGCTCTCTGCCGGTTCCTCCTGAAGCTGCTGCCGCCGCCATCATGTCTTCATGCAGCCGGCAGCCAATCAGCTCCTGCTTCTTCTTCTTCTTCTGCTGCTGCTGCTGATTGGCTGGACAGCAACAGCGCCACCTCCAGGCCACGTCCACCTGTCTGTCAGCTGTGAGACACTGCGGCACGTCCAGCCTCTTTACACTCAGACTGAACCTCGGGAATGGAAAAACAAAAAGACATTTAAATAGGAAATAAACACAGGAGGTGGAAGAAGGAACAGCATGTTCACATGCAGTACTGTAGTACGAAGCCAGGTCAGCATATCCAGACTTTCTCTGTGTAAACCAGCTCGACAAACACTAAAGCTCCAGCAGAGATCACAGGTATCATGAAGGACGTTCAGCTTTCTTCATCAGTCAGACTTCCTGCTTCAGACTCTGCTCACATTAAAGGAGGCGTTAACGC
>NW_007579436.1:117458-122497 GCF_000690725.1 Stegastes partitus | reverse complement strand
GGAACATCTTTCTACTGATGGTGGAACATCTTTCTACATCTGATGGTGGAACATCTTTCTACAGCTGATTAGCAGAGCAGAGAAGTCTGGAAACATGGAGATGGTTCAATATCTGCAGGACGAGCAGACGACATGAGCTCCAGTAGAATAAAGTCATTTTGGTGATTTAAGCTCAGATTCGATAATTCTTCAGATGAAACAGCACATTGTGTGATATGTTCAAGGATCAGCTAAAAATGGAAAATTAATGACTTTAACTGGTTCATGGTGTCATTTTGGTGATTGTCGAGTATTTTTCATCATCAGCTTTCTTGTTTGTTGGTTTGCATCGATGTCAGTGACTTGGGAATCTAGACTATATGAATGTGCCACTCGTCTTTATCTGCTGTCATTGCTGACAGAATAAACTCCACGCTTGCTGCGCTTATCGACAAGCACTGCAAGTTACCGATGTTTCCTAAACGCCTCATATGCAGGCACAGGTACAGGTGAGCCAGACAGCTGAGTGAAGCAGAGCGGTGTGTCTGAAGGCTCATCACCTGGTTCTCAGGTTATCAGCTGCAGGTGTTTCATCACCGGAACAGCTGAGTTCACGGTTTCAGGTGTCGGACCGGAAGTGTCCGGCTGAGTCACAGGACAAGTCGGAAACTTCTGGATTTATCAGGATGAAGCAGAAACAGATTTTTGGAGCTCAAAGACTAAGGCAGGAGCAGATCCAACTTCATCCAGATGTCTGATCCAGTGAAGGACTTCATCTGGACCATCGCCAGTGTTTCCAATCAGAGCACGTATTGATCAGTGAACATGCAGGCGGCCGATCACTTACTTCACACATGTTGTTTTTACAGACAAAGTGGAGACACAGCGTGTCGTTTGAAACAGCCCATAATATTCACAATGCTTCTGTTTGCAGCCACAGTTTGTATCAGCAGCTCGGCCGTTACGGTCCAGGTGTACCTGCGGATCACCTGACGGTTAGCTCGGGTTAGCAGAGGTTCTGTGTCGGTCGGGACATAAAGCTGCAGCTCTGCCTGGACATCCGGACACAGCTGAACTCTCAGTGATGCTAACCTCAGAGCTAACTGCTCCCTGCGTTTAAACAGAGCAGCTAAGCTACATGCTAACAGCTGCTCTCAGTGAGCGAACACAGACTCCGACTGACAGAAACAGACAGACTCACACCGACACGGACAGAAAGACGGAATCAGACTCACGGTTCGGTTTATAACCTCATATCAGCCTCAGTCTGCAGCTAACAGGCTAACTCTGACTGCGGCTAACACTTCCTGCTGCCGCTCCTCCTCCTCTTCTTCTGTGGTGCTTCAGCTGGTTCGTCTTCGTCGAGGGTTTTGTTAGTTCAATCAGCGCTTCATCGCCTCCAGCTGGTCGGATCAACAAATCAATCAATCAATCAATCGATCAATCAATCAATCAATCGATCAATCAATCAGACGTTATTTCTTCTTTTTGAACAAGTGTGACAATAAACCCTCCATAAACACGGTGTTCTCCGGGTCATGAATAACGAAACACAAACATTCACGACAAAGTGGATTTTATGGCAATAATCATGTTGCTGTTTTAAAACACCTTTTTTTTGGCTTTTGTCTTTATTCAGAGCAGCAGAGAGAAACAGGAAGAGGGAGGAGACGGGAGAGGCCTGCAGCAAAGGGTCGTGTGTGGGAGTCGAACCCACGACCACTGCGTCTGAGAGCTACAGCTAACTACAGCTAACTAAAGCTAGCTACAGCTAACTACAGCTAACTACAGCTAGCTATAGCTAGCTACAGCTAACTACAGCTAGCTATAGCTAGCTACAGCTAACTACAGCTAGCTATAGCTAGCTACAGCTAACTAAATCTAGCTACAGCTAACTACAGCTAGCTACAGCTAACTAGCCAGGTGAGCTACAGGGGCACCTGTAATCATATCTTACTTAACGTTTCAACTCCTCGGGCATGTTTAAACATTAAATCCTGTTGTAGGGTGCTAACATTGACATTAACATTTAATTTTCTGACAATCCTGTTTCTCTGGTGTAAAACATTTTGGCCGAACATGTGATTCAGTGAATGTTCTTCCAGACAGCAGTGATTCCTGTCACGTCCTGAACTCCTCTTTATTCAGATGTTACTGCTGTTTCTGACTTTTATTATAAAGAAGTCCCCGAGTGAGGTTGTGCTGAATGAATGAATGAACGAATGAATGAATGAGGACACAGACAGACACAGCTGCAGGTGGATGCTGCCCCTGGCCCTCCTACCTGTCTACCGGGGCTCCGCCTCTCTACCGTCCGTTTGTCTGACTGGCTGACTGACCGTCTGCAGGTGTAGACACTCCTCCATGTTTGAACCATCTGTGACTGTGATGCTAAGAATGAAGGTGAGCTGCGCTTCACTGAGGGACAAATGATCGTCATCACCTGGAGGAGGCCTAGGAGTGGAGTGGTGACACCATCTTCATCATCCTTAACCTGTGTTAGGACCTGATTAACTATCTAATCTATGACATGTGTCAGAAAAGTTCCAGGACTGGTGTCACAGAAGACAGATTTCAAATCAAACTACAAACTACCAGTTTTCCCTTTGCAGTAACCCTCCTGGAGTCCACCACCCTCCTCCAGCCTTCTCTTCACGCCGCCATGCTCTCCTGGAAGGATTCTCCAGGATCCTCTCAGCTCCGTCCTCACAGCCATCTTGATGTCGTCCACGTCTTCTAAACGGGTCTCCTTGATGAGCCCTTGAGCTTGGGGAAGAGGAACCAACCCCACGGAGCCAGGTGGGGTGAGTAGGGAGGAGATGTTCTTCTCAGCAGGAGCTGTGGGATGCTCAGGGCGCTGTGAGCAGGTTGTCATGGTGACGCAGCCTCCACTGGTCCTGACACAACTCTGCCTCTTCTGGACGAAGCAAATGCTGCAGGACCTCTGTAGACGAGCTGGTTGATGGTCTGAAGGGGGACGTCCTGGACTGGAGTTTGCGTTTGAAATAGATCTTTTGTGACACCAGTGCTGGAACCTTCTGACGCACCTCATATAACCTGATTGCAATCAATAATCAGTGTGCTGTGTTTTTCCTCCGATAGGACAGCCAGAGAAGCGATTGGTCAGTGACATACACACCTGTACAGCTGTATACCTGTGCACATGTATACATCTGCCAATCAGAAAAAAGTTGTAGCCAGAACCAAAAATGATTTTTTGCAGTGACAGCATAGAGGAACCAAATTTGGTTCCACAAAGAACCTTAGAGCAAGAGGTTCTTTAAAGAGCCAATTCTGCCAATGGTTCTCTACAGAACCCCTGTGCATGCCTCAAAGTACCATCAGAAATGGTTCCTTTAGGCACCACAAATGGTGCTCCAAAGACCTTCAGCAAAATAGCTTCTTTAACAAACAGTTTTCATGATAGTTCTTTGTGGATGCACCTGGTTCATTAAAGAACCTGTTAGATAGTTGGTTACGAATTTTTCAAACTAAATGGTTCTTTGACTGTCTTTGAGAACAGTCTGACATTTCATGAATCCTCTTGTGGTCTGACAGCTTTCACATATGTGTTTAGCATAGCTTAGCACAACGACTGGAAGGGGGAACTGTTAGCTCCATCAAGGAAAAAATAAATCCTCTCATTTCTGTGTTGAGTTTGGTTGAGACAAAAAAACAAGAAGATTTCTAAAATCAAGACATCACAGCTGATTGAAAGCTTCTGATTTAAAGATGTTTCCAGCATGTGCAGCTTCAATAACTCAGTCAACCACAGAGGCGTGTTTTACTCCAGTTTTTATTTCCAACTCATGTAACAATCAAACTGTCGCTAATGCTAGCAAAAAGTCAGACAGAAAATAGGAGCGTGCTCGTGTGTTGCTGCTAGCTGAAACAGTCACTCATCATGCTGGGTTTACAGTGGTAGCTACTGAGCATCTTTTTATATAGCACTTGGGTAACTCAGCTAAGCCTAGCTTAGCTTAGCACAGAGATTGGAAGCAAGGGGAAACTATTAGCCTAACTTAGCATCAAGACTGGAAGCAGGGAGAAACTGTTAGCTTAGCTTGCTACAGCTGATTCCATCTGACAAACAGAAGTCATCTGTTGCACTAAGTAAAGTTTAAATCAGAACATGTGCTGACTCAGCGCCTCCTTGTTAAAAACTTCCTGTCGTCTGTCAGCTTGTTGTGTGATTATAATCAACACACAAAACAACAAAAACATCACAACTACACAACAGCTGAGGTCTGAAATCTGAACATTCTGTTTCCTGGCCATCGACTTACGACTGCAACAGTTGGCCGTTTATGTAGCTCACAGTAAACATGGTGCCAGAGTTACTCAGTAAAGTAATTTATTACACATTACTTCCTAGAAAAGCAATGCAGCACTTTAGTTACTCCCTGCAGAAAGTAACTTGTTACATGACATACATGAGATGCATTAACTTGTAGTTGACAGTAACAACACAATGTAAACTTCCATTGACACAAATATCAACACACACACACACACACACACACACACAGCCACAGTGTGCTGGTTCTGAGTTTGTCTTGGTCAGGACTGGTCCACTTGGGTTCTGGATGGTAAAATGTGTATTTATTTAAACAAGGACAGAATAAATGTGTAAAAGTTTAACAGGCTTCCTGCAAACTGAAGCTGCTTCTGTCTGGTTGTGGTTTAGTTTCCCTGCAGCGTGTTGATCCGACACGTAAACAACACGTAAACAACATGTAAACAACACGTAAACATCAGCTGAAGAACACTTTCAGTGCTTCCATTGGTACGTTTGGTCTTTTGGTGGATAGACAAGGGAAGGAAATAATAATTAAACATAAACAAACTAATTTCAAACAGAACAATTAGAAGAATGAAAACGAGCTTCTCCCAGTGAGTGTTCAGAAACATCACTGCAGAGTCTGTCAGCTGCTCATCTGCTCTCTGTTGAACATCAGACTCAGCTCCGCTCAACGTTCTGCTGCTTCCTCCCACCGCAGCTCATGTGGACCATGGGGGATCATGTGGGGCCATGGGGGGCCATGGGGGGCCATGGGGGA
>NW_007579436.1:108077-116675 GCF_000690725.1 Stegastes partitus | reverse complement strand
CATGGGGGACCCCACAGGCCCCTGTTCGCTGCAGGACTGTTGTTATAGTAGTAAGAAATTAAAATGTGAAAAATATGTTTGATTTACATTAATGAAGTAAAACCAACACACACACACACACACACACACACACACACACACACACACACACACACACACACACTCTCTCAGGTGTATCGATGAGCTGATTGATCGCTGATTGGAGCAGACACGTCGCGGCTCTCTGCGGGAGGCTCCCGGTGACTCTGGGAGCTCGGACCCGGCGGACGGTGCGCTCTGAGCGGGCAGGCTGCCATGCGGATGCCGGCTGCTGTCCTGCAGGATGCAGGTGACTCTGCCGCCTCCGAGCCGCCGGTTAGCGCCGCGCCAGGCCGGGGACGGATCCCCGAGCCGCCGCAGACCCGATGGCTTCATCCGCTCTTCGGTTCTCCTCCTCCGGGCCCGGAGCCGCCGACCAGCTGCTCTCCTCCGCGTCCCCCCGGCCGTCGGGTCCCCGGGCCCCAGTCCTCTGTCTCCCCGCCGGTTCAGCATCTGGACCCGGACCAGGTGAGCGGCAGAAGGCGGACCCAGAGAAGGACGCTGCAGCAGTTCGGCGCAAACTGTGTGAATGCTGGAGCCAAAGCAGCGCAAAGCCCGTCGGTGCGAGTCGCCGGTTTGGCTGCTGTTTCAGCGGCTGTCTCTGGTTTCATCCTCCGCCTTTGTCCTCATGCTTTCCCCGGAGTTCCTCCCCCTGCGGCGCTGGGCGGAGTTTCATACCGGACTAGACGCTCCTTTTGTCGGATTCGTTTCGACCTGACTCCCCGGGGTTTACGGCTGAAAAAAACACACTTTGAAAGTCCCGAAATCAGCCAAACGACCACAGTGGTGTGCAGTAATAACCCGGGTTTCTGTGTGAAGCAGCAGGTAAGCAGGAAGTTGTGATTTGAAGCAGATTTCTGGGGTTTTCTGCTCGTCTGTCCCCGAGTCTCCAGAACATTCATGGCGGCTTCGCAGTGAAGGCTTGTGGGGCAGCAGCAGCTCATCCCGCCCGCCGAGCCCCGAAAACACCAAATTCAACAGTTTGCCAGTTAAATAATTCACGTCGGGCCGATGTTTCACCACAACGGGCAGAAATCAGGAGGAATTCACGCACAGACGACGACGGATTTGACCGTTTAAGCAGTTTTGTTGAATAATGCGATTATCCACGTGTCGCGCTGCTCGCGGCTCCGGAGCTTCTCCTCGGAACCGTTTTTCTCTTTCCTCCGTTTTCCTGCGTTCGCTCAAGAACCCGCAAAACGTCGCTTGTGTCTGCGGTCGCTCTTTGCGTGCCAGCGGAAGCTACGTGCTGACTCCTGCCGGAGGACGGGCGCCATTACCGGGCAGCTGCAGCCTGACGGCCCGCTGCGACCGCCGCCGCTCCGCCGCCGCACCGAGCGCCTCCAGGCCCCGTCCGAACCGGACCCGGCGACACTCGGCGGAGACTTTAGTTGTTCAGAACGTCGGTCGTTTTTCTCGCCAGCCGTGAGATTTAAACGGCGTTTCAGTCCGGAGCCACTAACCGGAGGCTCGGCGCGGCTCCCCGCCGCCTCCGCCCGCTCCGGGAGGAGCCAAGTCCCCGCAGCTTCTACAGGTCCGGTCGGAGCTGTGCGGGTTCCAGCCCAGTTGCAGATCTGATGATAAAAACACGCAGAGAGCCTCCCGGGACCGGTTCCGCTCCGGGGCCGTAAAGCTGCAGGTTTGAGCTGAACTTTGGTGGAACATTTAATCAGAACCGCGTCCACTAACCCAGATGCTGAATGCAGCACAGAACCACAAGAACCGGCTCCGACCCTCAGCGTGACCTTGTCAGCGGGCCGCAGTGACTTCCACGGCCCGGGAGAGGTCACCGCGGCCGGGGGGCGGGTCGGAACGCAGCGGGTCGGAGCGCCGGTGGAGCAAACTGGTCCGAACTTCATATGACATCAGAATCAGCTGCTGAGCCCAGAAAGTTCCTCTTCAGCTTCTAAATGACTAATAGTGGACATTAGTTCCCCGAAAGCACCGAGTGAACAAACAGCCAAGTGTGGAAGTGAAAGTTCGTCCGGTTCCGTCCGGTTCCGTCAGGGCGCTGGTTAAAGACTCAGAACTCTGGGAGATGCAGAATCAGATTTTCATTGTCATATTTTCAAGGCAGTATTTCTGACATTTTGTTCTCGAGAACCTGAGATTCACGAGTTTTCAGCAAAACGACGCATCAGGTCCTGCTGGTCCTGCTGGTCCTGCTGGTCCTGCTGGTCCTGATCCACCCGGTCCGGGCGGAGCTTCACACACCTGTACCATGTCTGTCCATCTGTGTGATGCTGGTCCTGATGATGTGACCTTTATATTCTTTTCTGCCTTTAAGGTCCTGAGTTGTGTATTTTTGCAGCCGTCCTGTATCAGAACCTGGGCTGCTGCTCCTCAGTGACTTTTCCAGGAATGTTTGTGTCTCATGTAAATGACCTGAAACTCACAGAACCGAGCCGCTGAGCAGACGTCAGCTTGTGGATTCTGCTGAGCCTGCAGGCAGCCTGATGTGTCTGAAAGCTGCAGAAACACCAGTCGGAGGCCTTTGAGTCTGTTGGACCGGGTTCTGTTCATCTGAAGGCTGCAGTGTGAACGTTCAGCTGCTCTCTGATCCGTTAAAGTCCCATCAACAGTCTGAGCGGGTCGGACCCAGTCACGGTTCCGTTTAACTGTCAACACAGTCTGAACTGAACTTTACATCATCAGACACAAGCAGCAGAACTGGGTCCAGTTAGTTCAGGATTTCTCCTCATTTCAGCTCCAATATTCATGAAACACATCATTGATGTAGAAAATGACACCAAAGCAGCAGGAAGACGTCCACAATCATGAAACTGTGCCGTGACGGAACCACACACTCACAGCTTCAAGACCAGCCATGCTGTCCATCACTGTTCAGCTGTTTTCCTCCCAGATGTTAAGAGGAGCTGGAGTCAGTTTGACACCTGCAGGATCGGACCAGAGCTGCTGCAGCGACACACTGAGCCACCGTGTCACCATCAGCGGTCCAACATGGACCAGCAGCAGCTGGAACAGCTGCTCACCTCAGACAGGTGAGCTGTTCATCAGCTGCACGGGAACGTTCCAGGAGTCAGAGATGAACCGAGCTGGTCCTGATCTGGACTCTTTGATCAGCTGCTGTTAGTTTAGTTTATTAGGTTTCATACATCACTGATCCATATCTGGTTCTGCTGCGGTTCTACCAGCACTGAGCGTTCCTGTCTGACTGCAGGAACATGAGCAGAACATGAACAGAACTGTGACCTCTGTGTGAAAGAGGCTCAAGAACCAGCAATGTTCCACGTTTGCTTGCTGATCTCAGTATACGTCGAGAACCTTTCCTCCTGCCTGAACTTTCTCCTTCAGGTCTAAACTCCCTCTGCTCACTAACTGGACCAACCAGAACCTCCTGGTCCAACCACCATAACAGGGCCCAGGTCGGTAGCTGGACTCTCCTCCTCTGTGGTTCTGGTGGTGGAACCAGTTACCAAACTGGTCCATCTGCTGACTCCCTCTCAGTCTGTGAGAACAGACTAAAGAGCAGCTCTGCGCTCAACACCTCTGCACCGGACAGGCTGGAAACAAACAAACAAACAAACAAACAGACATCCTGTCACCTCGCTACAGCCTGCTGCTGGCATCAGCGCCCTGTCACACTGAACCTGTTCTATGGTTCTGATCCAGGTTGTCTTCTCCTGAGCAGGTCCTTGCTGGTGCTGATCTGCTCTCAGACGGACGTCGCTTTGGATAAAAGCGTCTGCTGATGAAACTGTAGAATTGTAGTAGTTCCTGTCTCTGCCTGTAGGGGGCGGGGTTTCTGTGGTTCAGGTCCTGGATGAACTTGTGTAAACTGTGTGTTTGTGTGTCCAGAGGCGGCAGGGGGCGGAGTCTTCTCCGTCAGTTGCTGCACAATGAACGGCAGCAGCAGCGTCTCCGCGGCTCAGAGCGCCAGGATCAAGGCTGAACCAGGTAAACGTAAAAATGTTGCATCGGTGCGACCCACTGGTTCTGACCACCTGTTCTGACCCTGTCGCTGTGCTTAGATGACTGGAGTAAGGAGGACTGCCTGACTCTGCTGGAGAGGATTCGTAGTCTGCTGCCAGACGCAGACGCCATGAAGTACAAAACCACCGAGTCGCACTTTGACTGGGAGAAAGTCTGTTTCGGCAGCTTCACCGGAGACATGTGCCGCCAGAAGTGGCAGAAAGTCTCATGTGAGGTACCGGATCCAGTTGTCCTTTATGATCCCCTCAACGTGTCCCAAAGTGTCCTTCATGTGTCGCCTGGATTCAGCTGCTCATTGAACACAACCTGCTCTTTATTTTCCAGTTGACGGTGTCTGAAGTTCAGTTTGGGTTTTAATCATCTGTTTCAGGTCCGAAAGTACCGAACAATGACGGAGCTCATTGTGGACGCCATCGAGTTCGTAAAGAACCCGTACAAAGGCAAGAAACTGAAGGTGAGACCCAGTGGAACCAGACTGCTGATTCTGAACCCGATAAGAACCAGGAACCAGAACACCCGCTGACCTCTGTTCTCTGTCGCCTTCAGACTCATCCAGATTTCCCAAAGAAGCCGCTGACTCCGTACTTTCGATTCTTCATGGAGAAACGAGCCAAATACGCCAAAATCCACCCTGAGATGAGCAACCTGGACCTGACCAAGATCCTGTCCAAGAAGTACAAGGAGCTGCCCGACAAGAAGAAGGTGCAGACCGGACCGGACCTCCTGAACCGCCTGCTGCTCACACAGTAGATTTGTTGTCAGATACACGTCTGTGTGAAGTCTGATCGACAGCAACATGTTCTCTGTTCTCCTGCAGCAAAAGTACATCACAGAGTTCCAGAGAGAGAAAGAAGAGTTTGAGAAGAACATGGCTCGATTCAAGTGAGTTTAACTGCAGCGAACTAACCACTAAGCCGCTAACTGTCACGATAATCTAGCACAAAACCCCCTGTTGACCCTTAGCTGTTAGCTATAGCCATGTAGCGTGTGGTGTTAGCATGGCTAACGTCAGCTGGCCTGCAGGGAGGAGCATCCGGAGCTGATCGAGGAGAGGAAGAAGTCGGATCTGCCGGAGAAACCCAAAACTCCTCAGCAGCTGTGGTACAATCACGAGAAGAAGACCTACATGAAGCTGCACCCTGAGGTACATGCTAAATACACGCTAAACAGACGTTAATACATGTCAAATCAGATTAAATACACACTAAAGCACATTCATACACGATAAATGAAGGTAATACACTCATTATTAAACAGTAATACATACTAATACCTATTAAATACACATATTGGCTAGATACTTGCTAAATACACAGTAACACATGCTAAATGCATGCTAATATATACACTAATATGTGCTAGATACATGCTAATACATGTTAATACTACTGCACACTAAATACACATTCATACCTTTTACATGTTAAAGATACACAATGCCACACTAACAAACTAAATTCACAGCATGTTAAGTACACGCTAAGTACACACAGAGACACTTGTTACATGCTCATAACACGCTAAACACACACACGCCACCAATGCATGTTACCTAAATGATAGTACACACTGATACACACTCAGGGCTACAGATCCTGATCAGGTCAGGCTCAGTACACCCTAATACACAGTACACGCTAATGACACGCTAAAGACATGCTAAAGGATACGCTAATGACACTCTAATGACACGCTAAGGACACGCTAATGACATGCTAATGACATGCTAATGACACTCTAATGACACGCTCAAGACCCGCTGATGCCACACTGAAGACACGCTAGTGACACGCTAGTGACACGCTAAAGACACGCTAATGACACGTTAAGGACACTCCAATGACACGCTAATGACACATTAAAGACACTCTAAAGACACGCTAAAGACACGCTAATGACACGCTAAAGACACACTGATGACGCACTAAAGACACACAGTACCCACAAAGTGCACACATCTATGTCTTTCTGTCTTTGTGAGGACCCTCATTCATTTCTAACCTGGTTCTAACCTGGTTCTAACCTGGTTCTAACCTGAACCCTGAAACAGCCCTTTGATAGGGACGGAGCAGGACTAGTTGGTCCTGGACCGGGTGGATCCAGGTGAGCCTGACGATGTCTATCTGTTCCAGGTGAGTCAGAAGGAGCTGAAGGAGGCTCTGAGGAGACAGTGGTCCCAACTGTCCGACAAGAGGAGGCTCAAGTGGATCAGCAAGGCCCTGGAGCTGCAGAAAGACTATGAGGTACTGGACCAGACTGGACTGGACCAGATTGGACTGGACTGGACTGGACCAACTGAGTTGGACTAAAGCAGACTGGACTGGACTAAACTAAACTAAACAGCACTGAACCAGTTGAGTTGGACTTGACTAGACTGGACTGAACCGGACCGGACCAGACTGGGCCTCCCATTCTGTCTGTATCAGTGTCTGATGTCCGGCTGATTTAACCGATGTTGGAAAAGTAACTAAGTACGTGTACTCATGTGCAGTACTTGAGTACACTTCTCTGTTGCGCTACTTCCTGCTTCACCACATTCAGCGGACACAAAATGCAGATTTGACACAACAGAGAACAAAAAGTTTGAAAACAGAGTTACAGATTAAACTATTGGTTTCCCACCGCTGCTTTACAATTTAGATTTTACAAATTTAATATTTTAAATTTTTTTAAATACATATTTTATAATTGTTGATTTTAAAATATGTTTGGATCAATGAGGATACTTCAGAAAGTTCTCAGCTTCACCAGAAAACAGGACCAACGTTGTTCTTACATTATCTTCCAACATAATCTCCTTTAACTGGTCCACCGACGTCCAGGCTTCTTCCCTTCATGGATGAAGGTCACGTCTTGAGCCTCCAGATTCTCCTCAGCAGCATGAAAGACGTCATGATGACTCTGATAACGGAGATTTCAGTTTGTGAACAGACGGTCCGGTTTATAAGGTTCGTGGAGCAACAGTTCTGTCAGTAACAACAACTCCAAGCTCTGATCTTCAGTGAAACATCCTCTTTGACTAAACCGTCACTGATGAGCCATGATGGGAGTTACGCTCCTGGTTCAGGGTGAGGCAGACATTTCAAAGTACCTTCGGATTTTTGTGACTTTGTAATTTTAGAAAACGCTGTTGTTTTGGCATTTGTGATTTGATTTTTTGAAATATGTTTTCTATTTGTTCAGACGTCAGTCTGTCGTCGGCTGATTTTCCCTCCAAACGTCCCAGTTTAATTTCATTCATGTTTCAAAGATCCAACATCTGAGCAGAAATCAAAGATGGTAGAAAAACTAAGAACAGATTTGTGGATCAGAACTGGGTTTGTTCCTCCTTCTTGTCACATGAATCCAGTTTGAAGATTGATCCGCTGAATGTAGACTGGATACCAAGTGAAGTAGCTCCAACAGTGACCTGCTGCGACACACGGATGCTAACAGTCAGTCAGAGGAACTACATTCTGCTGCTGCAGGAGTTCTCAGACGTGTGCTGGAGTATTTTCACTCTGCTGAAGACAGGATGTGAGCACTTGTTGGTCTGACAGCTGGACTCTGTGTTTCAGGACAGCATGAGAGCGTATCACGAAGCTCATCCAGACGTGAACTCAGACGACCACGTTCGCTCCGTCCTCACCAAAGCTGAGAGACAGCTGAAGGACAAGTTCGATGGACGACCGACGAAACCGCCGCCGTAAGTCTCATTTCACTCTGACAGTACCAAGCTAACGGGTACATTGCTAACAGGTAAAGGGCCAACAAGTGCAACACTAATGGAAACATCATTGAAAACAAAGCTAATACAACACTAAACTTGTATAAAAGTCATACCTTGTGGGCCATTTGTTCATAGCGGACAGTTGGTTGGATCAGTGACACTGCTGAATGTTTGTCACGTTTCCGGGTGAAGCCTCAGCAGAGACGCTTCACTCCGTCTCATTTGTTGTAGCTGATACGTATTTTAGTTTGTAAACCGTCACTTTTCCAGCAGTCAGATGTGATTTCTGAGTTCAGCTGCTCAGGCTGGAGACTTAATGATGAGCTGCTCCGTTCTGATGCGGCCAAAGTGGGCGGAGTCAAACACGGTCGTCGTTTCCTGTGTTTCGGGAACTCGGTGGTGGCGTCGTGTCAATCAAAGGTGACCGTCACTCTCATTTGTAGGCCCCTGAAAGATCAGATTAAAATACCAATAAATGCATAAAACACAAGCCGTCGTGAAACATCTGATGAAAACCCAAAGTTCAGTTGCTTGAACATATTCAGATCTTAAACAGTGCCACCACCCCAATGATGCAGCTCCTGCATCTGGAGCCTGGCCCAGATCGGCACCAGAACCTGAACCTGGTCGGCGTCAGTGTTCCTCCAGAAACAAAAAGGCAAAAAGTGTGTCGTCAGTGGCTCAGGCCGTAAGGCGGGACGTCCACTTAATGCAAGGTTCTCCTGCTGAAGTGTCCCTGACCAACGTAGAAAAGCTGTGAATGCAGTCATGGACCTGCTCAGACCTCCTGGTTTTCTTCAGCTTCTTGTCCATTGTAACGCCTGGTACCACTAAAGGTCCATTTGTTTGGACACATA
>NW_007579436.1:104961-106915 GCF_000690725.1 Stegastes partitus | reverse complement strand
ATGAAACGGCCTCTTATGGACCCTACAGGGAACACATGAAGCTGAAGCAGGTCACACAGGACATGAAGGATGAAGGATCAGCTGTGTTTAGTTAGATTTATTCTTCAGGTAATGGACCTTTAGTGGTACCAGGCATTAACATGAACAAGACATTGAAGAAAACAAGGTGGTCTGATATTTTCTTTCCATGACTGTAAATGCAGAAGCTGAATTGTTTGATGATTGTTGGATGACTGGATTGTCTGTGTGCAGTAACGGATACTCTCTGTACTGCGCCGAGCTGATGGTGAACATGAAGGACGTCCCGAGCACCGAGCGCATGGTGCTCTGCAGCAAACAGTGGAAAATGATGACGCAGAAAGAGAAGGACATGTTTCAGAAGCGCTGCGAGCAGGTCGGTGCCATCGCTCAGGATTCACCTGAAACCTGCTGCAGTGTTTGATTCTAACTTCTGTGTTTCCACCAGAAAAAGAAGCAGTACGACGTGGACCTGCAGAGGTTCCTGGAGGTCAGTCTAACTGTGATGCTGTTGGTTCTGTTTGGTTTGGAGGGAAACAGCCGGCAGGTGTGAAGTTCTAAACCTCCAGCGGGTTTGAGAGGCCTGTTATTTGTTAAAAACCTCTGAAGTGACCCAAGCTCAGATTTGGTTGTTTTTCCCTATTAAAGAGCTCATCACACGATGTGAAGGTCCTGCAGGAAGCTGAGCATCTGATGACTGCTTTTCTGTTTGTACAGTTTCAGGCTGATCATGGTGTCAGTAACCAAAAGAAAAAAAGGCCTTTCAGACCTACCAGTTATCTTTTTAAAACATCAGAGCAGAGTTCAAACCCTTGCAGTGGCTGTAAACGTGGAAACCGTTTCAGAGTTCTGGTGGTGTTCTGGTTCCACAGAGCTGAAGCTGTCTGAGCTCAGAGGGTTAAACGCAGGTGAGACATTTAAAAGAAGAGCTGCAGAATTTAAACAGGATGTTTTTTCTCAGAGTCTTCCAGAAGAGGAGCGAGACCGAGTCCTGACGGAGGAGAAACTGGGCGGAGCCAAACTGTCTGTGGGCGTGGCCTCCAGCCCACACAGAGCCAAGTCTCCGTCTGTTAAGGTCTGGCCAGCCTCCTCCTCCTGTCTCTGTGTTCAGCTGTCACTCCGCCCTGACTAACACGCTGTCATCCCAGGAGCGCTGTCGGGAGGCGGAGCCAGAGCCGTGGGTACCTGCCGGGCTGCCGAAGGAGAGGCGGGACGGGAAGAAGACGGCAAAGCTCCCAGAAACACCGAAAACAGCCGAAGAGATGTGGCAGCACAGCGTGATCGGAGACTACCTGGCGAAATACAGAGTGAGCGCCACGCTAAAGTTAGCAGGATGCTGTACTGAGTGTGATTAGCTGTAAACTGTGGCAGGGTTCTTGCCTCCGTCAACCCGTTTCTGATCATGTGATTCGCCGAGCAGAGCGACCGCAGGAAGGCGCAGGCGGCGATGGAGGCGGCCTGGAAGTCGATGGAGAAGAAGGAGAAGATTCCTTGGATAAAGAAGGCGGCGGAGGACCAGAAGCGTTACGAGGTTCAGTACCGGCCTGTGGTCAGTGAGCCACGCCCCCAGACTGACCCGTCCACCGACATGTGGGCCCTCCCATCAGACATGAACCCCTCCCGTCTAACAGTGACTCCTCCCACTCTGACTGTAACTGACCAACAGACTCCTCCTCCCTGTTACTGGCCCCGCCCCATGCTTTCTGACCCCTCCCCTTCGGACTATGTTCTGTGCTGATTGGTTGGTTGTTCTGTGCAGTCCTGACAGTGTTTGTCCTGCAGAGGGAGCTGTTGGAGATGAGGACTCCTGCGGCAGGTCAGAGGAAGCCCAAGTTTGATGGAGAACCAAAGAAACCTCCAGTGTGAGTCCAACTGTTGGAGTTTAACTTCAGCACATCCTTAGCGATCATGATGATGATGATGATGATGATGATGA
>NW_007579436.1:100652-103721 GCF_000690725.1 Stegastes partitus | reverse complement strand
GCCCCCCATGACCCTGGTGAGGATTAAGGTGTAGAGATGATGGATGGATGGATGGATTCTCCTCAGGTCACGGTGTTTTCAGAGCTTGAGGAAAAGGCAGCTGCACTTCTTTCTACTCGACCTAAATGGTTGTGAAAGTGCCTCCCACAGTCATAAAAGTTCCACCACCACGAACATCTTTGGTCATCCCTCACCTGGCGGTTTCACAACCAGTCACAGCTTGAAGCGTGTGAGTCTTGGGTCAGTTAGAACTGAAGAAAACCCTCTTGGATGAAGGTGTAGCTTCTTCAGAAGTCCAGCTGCTTTTTCCTGGAATAAAAGTCTGAAAAATGTCCAGAAACAGATAAAAAACGTGATTGAAATGTCTTAAACGTATTTATTACGAGGTCAGTGATGTCACTGCTGGTGGGCGGAGTTTGTGCAGACCTCTGTCGCCCCCTATTGGCTGTCAGTCTGTTTCACAGTCACGTGTTTAACGTTTGGTTTTGTGTTCAGTCTTTGTCTCCCCAGGACCGAGCAGTCTACAAGGAGTTCTCCTCCTCAGTGAGTAAAATACTGCTTTCTGTTCAAGTACGGGTACTTTGAAAGGTTTACGTCAGACTACTGTCTGTACAAGTACCAGCAGTTTCCACCTGCATCTTTTTATAGTATATGAACTACTGCAAACTGCAGCTAACATTAAGCTAACATCATTGTAACTGCTGTTTGTTTTCATGTAACAAAGCCGCATTGTATTATATGTTAATGTAATGCTACGCTACCATGATATCCCAAGATCCGAAGTAAGCTAGCAGGACACATGCTAGCAGAACTTGATGCAGATAAACAACCATCTAATAATGCTGTGTGACATTAGCAAGGCTAAGCTAACCTTAGCAGCTATGTGTCTTTTCTTTGATTTAAATTTAGCACAGAGCTAACACAACATCTGGTGAAACAACAACTAATTAATGGGAACAAAACTAGCATGTTAGCAAAGCTAAGCTACCAGTGATCTATTAAAGGGCATCAGGCTAAGCTAATATTAGCTAATGCTACATTAGCCAGGTCAGTACTCCATCAGCATGATGCCAACAGGCTCTGCAGGTTAGCGCCTGCTGTGTTTGTCTCACTTCAGTGCGTCAATGCGTTTGTTTGTGTTTGTCAGAAACGTCGCAGTACCACTAAAGTCCGCAGCAGCCCGGGCGCTAAAGTCCGCGTGACAGCAAAGGGGAAGGCGGGAAGTTCAAGAGCTGCAACGCCCGGAGTCGCAGTCAGCAAGAGAGCGATGGCATACCGAGCCAAGGTAACACAACTACATGACATCGTATGCAACTACGACAACAACAACACTGTGTGCTCGTACAGCGTGTGGTATTCAGCAGCGTCTCTGACTCGCAGCAGGACATGTCGGACTCGGATGAGGAGGAAGAGAAAAGCGACTCGTCGGATTCGGACGAAGATGACGAGACGTCAGGGAGCACAGACAGCGACGACGATGACGAGGTGACGAACTGATCGATGAGATCAATCAGATCAAAGCAGGAAGCGTCTTAATCAGACATCCTTCAAGTCACCTGAAGGTCTCAGACCATCAAAACCACTTCAGAAAACAGCTGAAACCTTTTTCTGCTTCAGAGATTCTCCTTCAGGAATATGATGATGAATCGTAATCTATTGTGTTTTGTTTTGTTTCAGTGCATTAATATCCAGAATTTCTTTATAGTTTTAATTTAGGACAGTTTCAAAATTTACCAAATAGCAAACAAAACTGTAAAAAATAGTTTAAATTGATCTACTGATGGGCTGCAGNATGATGATGATGATGATGATGAAGATCATGATTATAATAATGATGATGATGATGATGATGAAGATCATGATTATAACAATGATAATGATGGTGATAGTTTTTCCTGAGTTTTCTTGAACACGATTGGTCGTTGTAGCAGCTTGGGGACAGGTGATGCCTTCGCATCTGCTCCCAGTCTGATCTGAAGCCCCGCCCCCACTGTGTCTGTCCAATAGGAGCGGCTACCAGATGTTCTCGCAGGAGCTGCTGACCAACGGCGAGCTGAACCACTTCAGCCTGAAGGAGCGGATGGTGGAGATCGGGAAGCGCTGGCAGAAGCTCAGCCAGAGTCAGAAGGACAAATACAAGAAGCTGGTGGAGGAGCAGCAGGTGGAGTACAAGGCCGAGCTGGAGGCCTGGGTCAAGGTGAGCTGCTGCTGTCGCCATGGCAACCACAGGTCTGCACAGCCAGACGCATCACCTGCAGAGAAGGCCTCAGCGCAGGTCTGTTAGCATGTTGAAAAAGCAAAGATCAACTCAGGAATGAAAACCTTCAGTTTGGTCAACAGGTGACAGGTGTTACACAAACCCAGCTGCAGGGGTTCTGATAGGACATTTGTCTAAATGTCAAAGAACTCGAGGAACATTTCCAGGATGGTTCCTTTCAGTCTGTTTCCATCACAGAGCCAAACATGACCCGAACAAACTGCGGTCTGTGGATGGAACTCCAGTTGTATGTAGGAAACAGAACCACAGACGTTTGTTCTGTCAGGATCTGTTTGAATCATCAGTGTTCTTGAAAGGTTCTTCAGAAACCTCTGAGGAACCGTTTTCATTCCACATTAACCATTTGGTTGATAAAACTTTATAGAATAGTGAGAAATGTCTGTCACGGTTTGACAAATGTCTAGCTGTCTGACCAACAGTCCAGAACCCAAAATATTAAATACGATCCAATGGAAGGAACCCAGAAATGCTGCACAATCTTTGATTTGATTTATTTGCCTAAAATTAAACAATAATAAAGTCCTGTTACCACAGTAGGAGCAGGGAGATCCACACAGAGCTGTCTGGAAACGGTTCCTTAAAGAACCGATTTTTGCTCACATCTTAGGAAGAAACCACGTTGTGATGGTTCTTGAGATGCCGTTGTTTGTGGAACTACAGCTGTTTCTTCTGTGGCGTCCACAGTAATTTACCAAATAGCAAACAAAACTGTAAAAAATAGTTTAAATTGATCTACTGATGGGCTGCAGGTGGCTCAGTGGTTAGCATCGTGGCCTCACAGCTAGAAGGTC
>NW_007579436.1:94631-97682 GCF_000690725.1 Stegastes partitus | reverse complement strand
AGATGATGGATGGATGATCTACTGGTGGCCTTAATTCCTGCACCAGCCTGCAGCAGCGCCCCCTGCTGTCTGACTCCATGTAAAGCAGAGTCAGACTAAAGTGTGGATCAGAACCGACAGCAGCTTCTCAGCTACACATAATAAAACCAGCTGCTGTTGGTTCTTCTATGAATAAAATATTCAAGCTGAACTGTATTTGTCTCCTCAGAACGATGAGGATGAAGATGAAGACGAAGACGATGAAGATCAGACGTCTTCGGAGGAATCCAGTGACTCGGACTCAGACTAGCTCCGCCCCCTCCCCCTCATTGGAGAGGACAGGCTGTGCAGGCCACGCCTCCTCACGTGCCAATTATACCGGCGGACCAATGAGAGGCGAAAAATGATGCCGTGTTGCGGTTGCGCTGGCCCCTCCCACCTCCCGTGTGAAGGGGGTGGAGCCTGACGGAGCGTTTTGTTACCTGTGTGTTTGTTTCTGTTTTTAATCGAGTGTTTGTTGGTTTTTATCGACGGACCTTACAGACGGGCGGGGACAGGGGGAGGTGGGCAGATTCTGTTTTTAAGGTGCTGAGGGTGGGGCCAGGGGCGGGGTTTGTACAGAGTTTAAGGGCAGGGGCGGAGCCTGTTGGTTGTCATTCGTTACGGCTAATGGAGGAGTCAGTGCCTCCAATCAGCTGCCTGCCCGAGAAAATGGTAAACAAATAAATGCACTTTTTCTCACTTCTGTTGTGCCGTGTCGTCATGTGACCAAACACTGGTGGAAAGTAACCGAGTACATTTACTCAGGTGTTCATATGTAAGTAGCAGTTTGAGGTACTTGTGGCATCTGTTTGTTTTGGTGCCTTATGGAAAACCATCTTCTTACTAAGCAGACACTGTCCAGAGGGAATGACAGGATGGATCTAAATCTATTGCTTGTTTCACTCTTGTGTCCTTCTGAGAAGGTTCCTTGGCTGCTGTTCTTCTGAACTCCTGATTGGGCTGGAGAAGAATCAACATGTGGATGAAGCTGCAGACGCTGATGCTGGATGTCATTTATCAAAGAAGCTCTAACAAATGTTTTTTTGGAGTTCTGCTCCTTTATTCGTCCTTCACCTCCACATTCTCTACATTTCTTTGGCATCCAGTTAGTTTGGTGATTGGCCTTCAAAGCTTTTAGTCGACACCAAATTCAGATTTTCTGCTTGTCTGATTTTGTAATCTCTTGACCAATGCTTTTCCACCAGAAGAGAAACCAGAAGGAACCTGAACACTTGGCCTCAGGCTGCACTTGCATCTGATTTCATTCCCATATGAAGCAAAGACAAACAGCAGCTGGAATTGGCTGGACCACAGAGGTTTGCTGGAGGCTGCTGGCCGCACGATGTCCGACATGGAGCTGGATTCTGTTCAGCAAAAAGTGAAAAAACTGCAGAAACATTTTTAAAATGCAGGTCTCAGTGTTCAGCGTGCTTCACTGCACCTCACGCCGATGTTCATGGAATATTTAGTGGAATGCATTGGTACGTGTGTCACCACATGGTGGCGCTATGGCTACTAGTTAAGGATATGTGAGGCACTGGCTGGTTTCAGTGCTGCAGCTTTAATCGTTTATCAGATACGTGTCAGTTTTTTGCAGGTGCTGAAATATCCCATAGACTGCTTTAAAAGAAAAACAGAGATTTCCGGATGTTTCAGGTGTTACAGCGAGAAGTTTCTGTTCACAGGCGTTTCTGAGTTTTAACAGAGAAAAACAGCAAATGAGAATATTCACTGAAATCAGCAGCTCCTGCAGAAATGCTCTCACATGTACAGAACATACTGAGTACAGATAAAAGGCTTCAGCAGGTCATCAGCTATGAACTGCTGAGAACAGACAACACGGTGAGCAGTTGGAACATCAGGAAGCAGAGACTCAGTCGGTTCACTTTGATCTTTTATAGACATTTGAATTCATAGATTTATAGAATATAAACAAACGTCCGTCAGTCCATCACCTGATACACAAATAAATAATCTGACCTCTGACCCCGACATGAGCCGCCGCCTCCTCCAGGCCTTTGGCACACACACACGTACACACTCCCCATTACCATGGCAACGTCCCCACATTACCCATCAGCCCCTGCTCTGATCTTATAAAACAGACTCTCACATGCATTGTCGTTACCACGGTTACCAAACTTTATAAAAAGGCCCCTCCCACCCTCCAAAAAAAAACCAAAAAAAACAAAAAATAGTACAGGAGTTAGTTCATCCACACAGCGACCAATCAGATCACAGCCTGCACGCATCGTCGACACGTTCAGGGACAGTTCGCTGAGCTGACCGAGCTGCAAATCAAACCACCGACTCACCTGCACAGGTGAGGGCAGCGTTTGAGGACACTCCGGCATCTAAGAGCAGAGATCAAACTTTTCTAATGTGACAAACTGAACATGCGCTGCTGATGATCTGCTTTCAGAGCACATCAGTTACTGAGTGTCCTTGAACGCAACAGTTTTCAAAAACACTGCTTTCAGCTGCAGAGCCACTGAACTTCATATCCATCTGATTATCTGCTTTGTTTGCAGGCTCATTAGTGACCACACTGTGTGCTTTAAATGGTCAGAACACGGAGCAGACTGGTTGCTTTCTGCTGCAGCCTGGAGGGAAGAAGGTGGAGACGAGACCTGATGGATGATTTGGAGAATAGTCAGACACAGCGGGATGGTCCTTTAAAGAGCTGGAAGTTGACCTGCACAACAACAATCAGAACAGCAGCTCTTTCCATTATTGTTCATTATGTTTATGTCTAAAATGTCTCGTTTTCGCCCAGATGTTCAGTTTACTGACAGAACAACAAACTGTCAGACTGGGTGCTGTTTTTACAGACTCACTGATCAATGAAGGAAGTAATTAGGACATTTATCAATGCCAGAATCAGAGGAAACAACAGAGCTGATCAACAATGTGGGTTGAATGTTGTGATCATTGATGTGCAGGTGAATCTTCCCCCTGATCTCTGACTGACAGGACATCACCATCCACAGGGCAAACACCCGCCGACCTCTGACCCCGAGTCGGACTCGA
>NW_007579436.1:83911-94556 GCF_000690725.1 Stegastes partitus | reverse complement strand
ACACACACACACACACACACACACACACACACACACACACACACACAGGGCGTCATAGCGGGACGTCCAGCAGCTTCTTGTGCAGGTACTGCTTCACCTCCTCGATGCCGTTCAGCTTCTCCAGCTCGTGGTACGGCAGCTAAGAGGGAACAAGACACCCGTCACATGACAACACAAGGCAACACAAGTTCTCATTTCAATTCTTGTAGATGTTCCAACTTCATCCCAGAGTATTCCTCAGTTCTGACTGACTGCTGTTGAGGTTCAGGTATTTATTCTCACTCTGAATCACACGGCTGATCGACCTCAGACTCACAGGCTCTGAGGTGTGAATGAGCATCACAACTGTCTGATGAGTGCAGTGACACCCTCCTCCGTGGACAGATGCTGCTCCACTTCCTTCACTCGCAAACCATCCGTCTCTTCTTTATGAGCACAACTGTCCTCAGACTGTCTTTGGTCCTTGAGATGCAGCTGGATGCTGAGTCTGGTCCTGAGAAGCTGCTCTCCCGTGATGGGCCATGTCCTTGTGGAGTGGTTGTTTCATCTCCCCTACATCCCTCACCAGGCAGTTTCACATCAATTGCCACAAGCCATGTGATGAGGGCTGAAAATAGATACCTGGGTTGCCCAACCTGTAGGTTAGAACTAAGGAACCCCATTAAATGAAGGTGGAACACCTTCAAGAACCAAACAGATTAGTCCAGCTAAAACCATTGTTTCATGTCTAAATCATGGACCGGCTGGTTTGGTTCTGGAGTTCTGGACTGACCTGCAGGATGATGTACCCCAGCAGCCTCAGGTGTCGATCCCTCATGGCCCGAGATCCGACCAGAACCTCGGAGTTGTGACAGTAGTGCCACTTGTCGTTGACGGACATGATGACCCTGCAGAGACAGACACAGGGTTACACACCATAGTTCCTTCAGAGAGCACTTTCTGCCAGAACCTGAGATTCTAAGGTGGGCTGACCTCCGGATCTGTCTCTGGTCTGCCGGGATGGTGTCGGGGTCTGGTCGGTCGGGGGGGTGGAGCTGTGGAGGTGACGGGGGTACTCTGTCGGCCTCGGACCCCTCAGAGTACGGCACTCCTTCGTAGAACCCAGGAAGCTCACAGTCTGTCCCCTGGACTCCCGGGGCCCCTGAGCCCCCCTCATCCTCCAGGATCTTCCCAATGGAAAACTGAAACAGGGAGTCTGGTGCCGGGGCCCCCGCAGGCCCCTGAGCCCCAGGCGGGGCCAGGCCATCGGAAGGGGGGCTGCTGAGAGTGGAACTGTCCTGGCTCTCCAGAGAGTGCTCCTTTGCCAGGCTGGCGTAGTACTCGGCTGCAGGGACATAGTAGGGACCGTAGTCCAGGGCCCCACCATTAGTCCCAGGCCTGGGGGGCCCTGAGGGCACTGCGGCCCCCGATGTGCTGCGGATGTGGTGGGGCAGGAAGGATCTGGCTTCCATGGCTCCGCCAATCGCCTCACCTACCTGACACGTCTGCTCTGCGCCTTCCTCCAGCGTCGCAAACGGAGAGAACTTCTGGAACTCTGAGGTCACCACGGCAACTGCACCTTCAGCCGGCTTGGACGCCACGGCAACACAGGACGAAGGAACAATGCTCAGAGCCAGACCGGCGCCAGTCCTGATGGGTAGGACCCGACCAGAACTGTCCATCCACAGTACAAAGTCTGGGAAGAGTGATCAGGGAACAGCAGATATACTGCATTACTCAGTCTGCAGTACTCGGAGTACATGAATATTGAGTACTCAGATTACAGCACAAGAAAACTGCAGTTATCAGCGTGCAGTACCTGTGTAGTATCCCGGGGCAAGTACTTCATCCTGCTTGTAGTTCTGTTCTCCAACCAGCTGTCGCAGAGCCTCAGCCACCAGACCTTTATAACTGACCAGAGACAGAGCCAAACAGAACCAGTTAGAACCAGTCAGAAACACAACCAGACAAAACAGGTCGGGACCAGACAGAACCAGTCAGAACAGGTGAGGTGTTACCTGTACTTGCGGTTGACCTCATCAGCAGTGAGGGCATGGTCAAACATCAGCACCTTGTGGGCATCCTGCAGTCGAGGTCCGCTGTAGTCTTGGTACTCCAACTCCACCGCGGCGTCCAGCAGGGACAGATACCGCCGCACAATCAGAGCGTACGGGCTGTCTGTGGGGCACAGACTGGTTAGACTGGGAGTACTGGTGTTTCACTGGTTCTACGGGTTTTACCGGCCGTACTGGTGTTGTACTGGAAGTAGTGGGTTTCTACTAGTGTTTTACTGGTTGCAGTGGTACAAATATTGGTGTTTTACTGGTTGTAGTTGTGTTTAACTGGTTATACTGGTGTTTTAATAGTGTTATACTGGTTGTCCTCTAGTTTTGCTGGTTGCACCAGTGTTTTACTGGTTGTCTGGCGGTACTGACTGGTGACGTTGCTGATGAAGGCGGAGGAGAAGACTCGATGTAGCACCAGGCCGGGGAAATGTCCCAGCTGGAACAGAGACATGAGGATGTTGACGGTGGCCAGCGGCGAGCTGAGCGCCTTCAGTTCCACGACCTCCTCCAGCCGAGAGAAGAACTGCTGCTCATTAGAAGGACGGTAACTCATCCTGCTGAACGGGAACACCAGCTTCTGGATCACCTGAGGGCAGACAGGAGCACACCTGAGTTCCACGCACAGGTGTGTAGACCAACTGATCTCAAAGCAGTCCTCACCTTGCTGTCCAGGTACTCTGCTTTCTTCACCAGGAAGTCTGCGATGGTGTCAAGCAGCCTCGTCTCTCTCAGCCGATGGCGGGCGATGTATTTGGCTATCAGAGCCATGGTGTACGGAGTGATGCTGTCCACCTTCTTCGGCAGCTCCTCTGTTGGAGAAAAAAACCACAGCAGGTCACATGGTCGGGTTGGGTTCCATTTAGGATCTGAAGTTTCAAAGAAAAAGCTACACCCACCTGCCAGGCTGCTGATGAACCTCTCCTGTCGGTTCTGGTAGAACAGGTGAGAGCTGAAGATCAGTTCCAGACTCTTGTTGCTCGCCTCTCTTGCACATGCTGCCAACATCTCGTCCAGCAGAGCCATCTCCTGGTCACGCACCCCGCTAACGCTGGCCAGAGTGTGTTTGACCAGACGCAAGATCTTCCTGAGGACAGACAGATGTTTGGTGATGAGCACACATGTCACTGTAAACACTTCGCGAGTGTGAGAAGGATGAATGGAGAGTTTCTCACCTGTTGGCGAGCAGCTGCTCAGGGTTTGGAGGTGTGTTGTTGCTGTTAGCGCTGGTGGTCGCAGCGCCCCCTCCAGCCGCTGAAGCCGGTTCCTGTGGCTGCAGCGAGCGCCACTTGAGTCTGTAGTAGGAGAGCAGCAGGAAGAGCGTCTGCGGGTGGCGTTCCCTCTCCAGGTTCTTCTCCAACCCGGCCAGGCAGGCCTCGGTCAGCGGGTGCTGGCTGCCTGGGTGCAGTTTCATGCTGGAGCTGAACACCATGGACACGTCCTTCTGGTTGAACTGGTTCAGTCTGGACTGAGACTCCGCCTCCAGCACCTGGACCACCTGGGAGTCACTGGGCAGACCTGCGCGACGTAGAGCTGTGTTAACTTCAACAAAAACTATGACGAAAAATGTTTGTGGACGATCTGTTTATCACAACTACAACCAAGCAGGGCTCAGACAGGTGGGTGGTGTGGGGTTGGTCTGTGCTTGACTGCACGGCGACTCACCGAGCGCGGCGACGGCATACAGGCAGTTGACGATGCTGAAGTTGTCGAACTTGGCGCAGTCGCTGACGATGGCGGTGCAGAGTGTCTGGAAGTCCTGGTGCTCCAGGATCTGACGCCCCTCCCCATCTGCTGCTCCACCACCAGAGGCCTCGCCATCAGCGTCGTCCCTGGCGGTGCGCGACGGGGGCGTGGCCTGCAGCAGCTGTCCTATCTTCTGCAGGGCGACAGGGTAATGGTTGTGGGAGATCTTGGCGGGGTTCTGGGTAACCCAGCGCAGAACCTCGTCGGGCCGCCGTGAGCGCTCGATCAGCCGTTTCATTGTAAAGAACGTGTCGTAGCTCATCTTCTCGTGGATGAAGTTCCACGTCTTCTTCTTGGTGCCAGTCGCTCCTCCTGCCGGAGCTCCGCCCCCATACACGTGGAAGGGGGTGTGATGCTGGTAGTGGGCGGGTAGCGGGGGCGGGGCCAGGTGGTGGGCCTGTGGGTGGGGGTGGGGGTGGTAGTGATGGTGGAAGTGAGCTCCTCGGTGGGCATCAGGTCTGCCCTGGTACAGTGGGTAGGCGGGGGGAGGGGGTGCCGGGTGGTGGGGGAGGTGGGGGTGAGAAGGGTGGGGTGCCTCAAGCACAGCAAGCCCCACCCTTCGCCCCTGTTTGACCCCACCCCCTCCTCCCCCTCCTGCTCCTCCTCCTCCTCCTCCCCCCGCAGTGCTGTAGAGGCGGGTGGTGTACATGGCGACGGACTGGGGGGGGCAGGGAGGGAGGCGGCGAGCACGGCTCAGGAGGCGCCACCCAGTGGACAAACACAGCATAGTCCAACAGCCAGACCGCCTGGAGGCAACAGCTCAGCACTCCTGCAAGGAGGGAGAACGTTACAGGAACAGCTCAGCACTCCTGCAAGGGGTGATACCTTCATCAAACCAAACTCCATTAGAAAAGTTCCAGTTTAAATCCAGACAGAAAGTTCTGAATGAATCCTGATTTTAATACACTGTTCCTCGCGCCTGGAGCGGGATGAGTGGAAGATCCAGGTATTGTCATGACGACCATCTTTTTTTAGAGCTGAATGTTGATTGCTGTCTGCTTTCCTGATCATACATGAAATAAATCATGTGACAGACTTTTCTGCTGAGCTTTTCTAGTCGCCTCTCCACAGACAAGAATAACGCCTGTAACCATGGTAACTATGCACAAAGATGTCGACAAATGTGGTCTCAAAATGCTCAGAAGGCTCGAAGGCCATCGCAAACTAACCACAGAATTACGAGCGGAGTGATGATCACTGTAAGCAACTTGGCCATTTTGGGCAACAGGGCGAAAACTCCAGACAACACGTACTGAATCATACAAGTAAGAAACTCAGAGAGGACGTGCTGGAGTCAAGCAGAGGTCTGAGCTGTCGCAGCAGTGCGTGACACATCTTTTATTATGAAAGCTGTGAATCAGAGTTTCCTCAGATGTCTAAGTTTGCCCAACGAGCTTCAGTTTAGTGTCACAGAGGAAAGAACCCAGAAAATATTCCCTGAAGAAGCTGCAATCACAGAATGTAGACTGAGAATTAATAACGTGAGTGTGTCTGAGTCAAGATAAAAAAGAAACAATCCTTCCAGTGCTGATCGATGAGCTGCCCACAGACCCAGCTCACCTGTCAGTCACCCCTCACCTGTCAGTCACCCCTCACCTGTCCCTCCTCCTGCTGAGCTTCACCTGCCAGCTGACCTAAAGGCCTTTATGCTAACAGTGTTAGCCGCAGTTTGCCGGTTAAACCCCCCTCATCCCCATCACTCACTCTCACACAAACACACACACACAGACGCACAATTACGTCACAACTTAAATCAAGCGTTAGGATGACGTCATCCTTAAATGACAGTTTATTCTGTCAGTGCAGCTAACACCCTGCTGTTAGCCAGGCTAGCCGAGTTGCTAACTGACAGCAGCTGTCATTTCAATTAAACTGTGTAACTGAACAGTAAAGCTAACTGATGCTATATGCTAAACAGCAGTAGACCAACTCAGCTGCAAGCTAAGCTAAGTTAGCTGTCAGGTAGTCTAATTAAACTGTGTGACAGCAGCGGTGAAGCTAATTGGTGCTATATGCTAAACCAAGGAAGAACAAGCCGACTGTAAGCCAAGCTAAGTTAGCTTTCAGCTCCAATCCCCAGCAGCTGCTTCGTCAGCCTGTTAGCATGTTAGCACCAGCCTGCCCGTCTCCCAGCAGAGAAGCCGGGTAACCCGGTTCTTCTCTGGGTAGTAACCCGGGTCAGAGCCCGGTGAAGGACCGGGCTCTGACCCGGGTTACTGCTCCCTTAACGGGCCGGCTCCATCCTGACAGAGACGGAGAGTTTACCTCATAGCTCAGAAACCTCCGCAGCTCCGCTCTGTGAAACTTCTGAGGCCGCTGACAGTGCTGGTTCACCGGGGAAACAGGCAGCGGTCAGCCGCTTCATTCCTCCACACAGCCCGCAGACGCCATCCTGCTCTACCCGGCATGCACCTGGAGGAGAGCCGACAGCGACACCAGGCGGCTGCAGATGGTCACAGCCGTAACACAACTGCTATTATGATTCATATATTACGACTGTTTTATAGTTTTATTAGTATAACAACAACAACAACAATAATAATAATAATAATAATAATAATAATAATAACGTCACTATTCATTGTGTCACTAGCTATCATTCTTACATGTTCAGTGTCTGTTCAGAGAGAGCTGAAGCAGAGCATTTTTAAATTAATCTATGTCATAGCCAATCAGTTTTTAAAGGTCTGGTTGAAGAAGGGAGCAGTTTGAATCAGCCATGGAGGCCTAAATGCTTCTATAACGCACCTGTAAGCACCCACGTGCTTCTGCCCAAAGCCTTCCTCAGACAAGTGACCACAGCCTGCATATAAATACTAAAACAGAAAGTATAATGAGAAGTAATAAAAAACGTAGCATCAAAATGTTATCTGCAGTCTACGTCTGTGTCTCATGTGATATATGTGTGTGTGTGTGTGTGTGTGTGTGTGTGTGGCCGCAGGGGGCGCTGTCAGCGCGCTGACACCTGAAATGATCCGCGGAGAACAAGTGCTGCATAAAGATGGCGGACCGCGGTGGTTACGGAACAGCAGAGCAGAGCTCCGGTCGTGTTTAGTTTCGTCCCCGCTGCTTTCTGCCGCTTCAGGTCGCACTGTTCTCGCCGGAAGGATGGCTCACCGCTACCTGCGGCTGTCGGCCGGCTGTAGGAGCCTGTTTCGGCTGCTGCTGCCGCCCTCCGGCGCTCCGACCAGGCTGGTAGGTGGAGGACGTGCTAACATGCTAGCATGCTAACCTTGACAGAGACCACAACAACCCGAGCACTGAGCTCCGGAGCGGCTGACAGGGCCACTGTGAGCCGGTGCAGCCCGCAGGGATCAGAGGAGCAAGATATAAAATGCTGCTCATAAACCCAGTGTTTTACGGGCTGTTTAACAGCTTGTATTGTGGTGATGTTACTTCTGTATTTGACACACTAACAGACATTAAATGAATGCTGTGATCTTCACTGGCTGCTGCAGAGGAACACGCACCTGTGAGCTTCTGCACCTGCATCATACACCTGTTGTGATTTTCATTCATTTCTAGGTTTCATCAATCAGCTGTTTGGGCTCTAAAATGTCCGAAAATAGTTAAACATGTGGATCAGCATTTCCTCAAAAGTGTTGTTTTGTTCAAAAATATCCGATTTAGCGTCGTGGAGGAGAAAAGAAACCAGAAAATATTCACATAGAAGAAATCACAGAATTTAGAAGTTATTTTAAAATAAAAAGTACTTCAACTGATCATCAAAATATGTGGAGTGTGCTTTCATAGTTGATAGCTAATGGAGTAATCATTGCAGTGACCGTTAGTGTTTTAATTTCTGCCATAAGATACCTGTCTGCTCCTACCTGGAGAGTTTTGGGTTGAAATCTGTTTTTTTAAACTGTGAGTGTTAGGACGCTGCAATCTGCTCAGGATCAGCTTCACCTGTTGTGTTCTCGACTCACCTGTGGATAAAACTGTACACATCAGTCGCCTGTTCATTCTGAGTTGACCAGAGACAGGTGTTGAGCTCAGGTGATGTCTTGTCTGTGTTGAGCAGGTGATGTCTTTGACCACGGCTGGGCAGGTAGAGAGTGGGCGGAGCCTGCTGATTGACCTGCTGGGAGCCTACAGGAGGCTGAGCTCCAAACCTCCCAAAGGTACAGAACTGTGTTATAAATGTTCAGCTCTTGGGTTCCTCCTTCCTCCAGTGTGGTAGACAGCTGCTCTAAAGTCCACTCCAACGTTCTCGCTGCTCTTCGTCTCCTCAAACTCCTGCTTTGGAGTCCAGCTTATCTGCTGGTTTTTATCTCCGTCACCATGTGACATATTAGCATAACAGCTGCTAAAGAGCAGTAGCCTGACTGTGTTACGTATTCTGACATGTTTTTGCTTTATTCAGGTTTTGAGAAATATTTTCGTGACAGTCAGAAAACTCCGAAAAACAGCGAAACCGAGGCTGCAGCCAAAGGTAGAGTCTTGACGACACCTACTGTTTTTGTGACTTCTGTACCTGAAGATCAGTTCACAAGTAGCTGCTATTGATTCTAGCTGATCAGCTGCTGATAGATGATTGTCTGCTCTCAGAATCTAAACCTTCCAACGCTCAGAGAGCCTCAGAGAGGTCCTCAGGAGGAGAATCCGGAGGAGGAGGAGCATCTGGAGGAGGAGGAGGAGCATCTGGAGGAGGAGGAGGAGCATCTGGAGGAGGAGGAGGAGCATCTGGAGGAGGAGGAGCATCTGGAGGAGGAGCATCATCTGGAGGAGGAGGAGCATCTGGAGGAGGAGGAGCATCTGGAGGAGGAGGAGGAGGAAAGAGAGGAGGCCGTAAAGAGGAGTCTCACTGGTACAGTCGCCTGCAGAAGGTCAGTCTCTTTTTCTAGCAACTCCACCTGGATTTTACCTGTCCAGGTGTCGCTCAGCTCTCACGTGCTCTGTCAGGTGGATCTGGTGGATCAGTGTTTTCACCCAGTGAGTGTGTGAAGGTTGGACAGGTGATTCTCAGCTGGTGTTTGTTTCAGGGTGACGTTCCCTGGGATGACAAGGAGTTCCGGATGTTCTTTCTGGGCGGAGTGACGTTCTGGTTCACTGTCACCTACTACTTCTTGTTCCGGGACGGAGGCCGAGAGGTCACCTGGAAGGACTTTGTCAACAACTACCTGTCCAAAGGAGTGGTGAGGAGCACACCTGTAATCTGACCACACCTGTAGTGAACCGCAGAAAATCCTGCTGAACTCAAGTCATAAACTGGTCGATGAAAACCAGCAGGTTCTCAGTGGACGTTCTAGATGTTCCTCAGAGCTCTGAGTGACCTTAAATGAACATAAACCACCAGCAGCAGATGAAACCTCTGGAATCTGCAGTTTTCTACTGAGACCCTCAGAACAGAGCAGCTGCACATTCAGAGGATTCATGAGAATAAATGAGCTGCTGGTCCAGAACCAGAACTGTTGAGGAACAGAACCCAGAGCAGGTAGCTGCTGTTTGTAGATGATCCAGATGTTGGTTGCTGATCTCCACTTGCTGTCCATCAGTTTGAACTAAAAGCAGAAACACAGACCACTTGTTGACGTCCGGTTCAGACGGACTGGTTCTGGTTCTGTCTGAGCTCAGCTGGTGTCTCTTGCTGCTGCTGTGTTTGTAGTCGGTGGGTCTGTGTTTTGTTAGTTTTGTGTCTAATATAGTTTTACCAGCTTGATATGTTGAGAGCTGGTTTGATTCCCAGTAAAAGTCAGTAAATGTTCAGTAACCGTAAGTCAGACGGACAGTCTGCATCAGGATGGACCAGTCCAAAGCTCGGGTGGTCTGTTCCTCCTGCTGCCGCAAATGAAAGAATCATCCTGGAAGCTGTTGAACTGTTGACGTGATACACCTGCAGAACTTTGATCCGGTGGCTCAGTGAGTTTGTTGTGTGTTGCAGGTGGATCGGTTGGAGGTGATCAACAAGCGCTTTGTTAAAGTGGTGTTCTCTCCGGGGAAGACGCCGGTGGACGGGGTGAGTCCCGCTCTGCTCTGTAAACATTGTGCTCGGTTCTTTGGCTCTCGGTTCTGAGGGATCTCTGCTGTTTGTGTACTGCAGCAGTATGTGTGGTTCAACATTGGCAGCGTGGACACGTTTGAGAGGAACCTGGAGACGGCTCAGTACGAGCTCGGCATCGAGGGAGAGAACCGGCTGCCGGTGGTTTATTCCACCGAGAGCGACGGGTGAGCAGCCCCACATTAGTCCGCGGTGCCACCTCCTGCTTCCTGCTTCCACTTCAACTGATATGTGTGCTTCTCCCGCAGCACGTTCCTACTGAGCATGCTCCCCACCGTGCTCATCATCGGCTTCCTGCTGTTCATGCTGCGGCGAGGCCCGGCGGGGACGGGGCGTCCCGGCAGGGGGATGGGCGGCCTGTTCAGTGTCAGCGAGACGACGGCGAAGATCCTGAAAGATGAGGTCGACGTCAAGTTCAAAGATGTGGCGGGCTGCGAGGAGGCCAAGCTGGAGATCATGGAGTTCGTCAACTTCCTCAAGAACCCCAAACAGTACCAGGACCTGGGTGCCAAGATCCCCAAGGTGAGGGGGCGGGGCTACAAGATAGGAGGGGCAGGAAATGTCAAGGTCATCCAAGGGGAGGGTCATGAAACTGATGGGGGAGTTGTGAAGTGTGTACTTTGTACAGCTGAGTGTTTGTTGCATCCACAGGGAGCCATCTTGACTGGTCCTCCTGGAACCGGAAAAACTCTTCTGGCCAAAGCGACGGCCGGCGAAGCAAACGTTCCGTTTATCACCGTCAACGGATCAGAGTTCCTCGAGATGTTCGTGGGTGTCGGCCCCGCCAGGGTGAGGACACCTGATACCTGCAGGAGGAGACAAGGAGACAAGGGAGGGAGGAGGTATAGGAAGAGAG
>NW_007579436.1:78176-83079 GCF_000690725.1 Stegastes partitus | reverse complement strand
AGGATGTATAGGAGGAGAGAAGGAGGTGTAGGAGGTGTAGAAGGAGAGCAGGAGGTGTAGCAGTGTGGTGCTGATGTCCTTACCTGTGCAGGTGAGGGACCTGTTCGTCATGGCGAGGAAGAACGCTCCCTGCATTCTGTTTATCGATGAGATCGACGCCGTGGGCAGGAAGAGGGGGCGGGGCAACTTTGGCGGTCAGAGCGAGCAGGAGAACACGCTGAACCAGCTGCTGGTGGAGATGGACGGTGGGTTCACCCCCGATCGATCACACATATTGATCAGGCCTGAGGTCTCACTGCTGTCTGTCCCGCAGGCTTCAACACAGCCACCAACGTGGTGGTTCTGGCTGGAACCAACAGACCCGACATCCTGGACCCGGCGCTGATGAGGCCAGGACGCTTTGACAGACAGATCTACATCGGTGAGACACCACAGAAGGTTCTGGTTTACAGGGTATTAAAGGGCAAAATATGAGTCATTCCATCTGAAACCAACCAAATCTCCCCCGGACCTCTTCAGAACATCTGGTTCTGATTCTGCAGCACCTCTATCTACTGACCAGAGTTCTACCTTCAGACTGTGAATGTTCCAGAGGTCCAGGTCCTTCAAGTCCACAGAGGAGGGTCCAGATTGATCACTTTAATGGACTTTCTCCATCAGTTCTGAGCCTCAGAACTTCATCAGTACAGCAGTGTAAGGTTCTATCAGAACCCAGATGTGTTCTTCCTCCTAAATGTCATGTGTCTATCTGCGGTACTGATGAAGTTCTGAGGCTCAGAAATGATGGAAAAAGTCCATTAAAGTGATCAATCTGGACCCTCCTCTGTGGACTTCAAGGACCTGGACCTCTGGAACATTCACAGTCTGAAGGTAGAACTTCTGGGGGTGTGAGGTGGGACGTACTGATTGATTTTTCAATATAGTGACCCAAAGGTTAAAGAACCCATCAGGACTGGGTTTGTAAACGTGACACAGGTAGATGGATGCAGGTTAAATTCACCTGACGTTCTGCCCTCAGGCCCTCCTGACATCAAAGGACGGGCGTCCATCTTCAAAGTCCACCTGCGTCCTCTGAAGCTGCAAGCCGACATGGACAAAGACTCTCTGGCCAAGAAAATGGCCGCCCTCACACCTGGATTCTCAGGTAAGCTCATGTTTCTTCGTGATGTTCATCCTAGAAGCTGACCAACATCATTCACTCTGGTTCCATGGAACTGTTCAATTTAAAGTTTGAAGTTTCACCAAAGTCAGCTGCTGTCGGCCATGTTTGATGCTGTCAGACTGAGTCATGACTTAATTGTTGTTCTGAAAAGGTGTTTCCATTTCTGTGAAGCTCAGTAACTGTTTTTAGAAACAGACAAAAGCTGCCTGAGGACAGGTTTTACATTTTATTTCCCTGAACTTTTTCTGTTATACAATAAAATGAAACAATAACATGTGATGGAAACGATAGTGTTTTAATTAGTCTTTATTAAGGATGATAATGAGTAATAGATTAAAAATATATTTACCAATAACGGGCCTTTCACACAGAACACAGCGCCAGCGCTCTGAAACCCATTCATGCCGGTTCAGACAGTGAGACCGCAGTCAGAGCTCTGTGACGTGTGACCGCTGGCCGATGGAAACCTGCAGGCAGGGCAACGTGCTGCGTGTGTTTGAATCTCCTGAATTATAAGACACAACATGCAGGTGTATGTAATCTCGGGGAGGAAAGCCTTCGTTCTAACAAGGCTCCTGCTAATGCTTGCTTCTTAGCACGGGACAAATACGTCTTTGCAACAAACGGAAAGCTTCCCACTTTCGAGAATTGTGACGAAGTTTTGAAAACTCCGCCTAGTGTGCGTGCTAGCCCCGTCAGCTGTGCGCTGAATCCCATACCGAGCACAGCACACCACGTCCTGTGTGAAAGGCCCCAAGGCAGCAGACGAGGGTCATGATGTCAATGTACCATAGACCAGCTGTAGTACCTGGTTGTTCCACCAGGTGGAGCCTCTCACTGTTTAATCCTGTAGAGACCAGAGGAGGCGTCTCTCAGACTACAGCTCATGGTGGCAGCAGAGAGCATTGTGGGAGTTTAGCAGCAACGGGACCATGACAGAGACTCTGAGGAGGTTCAGGACCTCCAAGCAGAACTCATGCGTAAAAGATGAGCCACAGACTACTGGGACCACGATTCTATGATCAAGTGACAGATGTAGCTGAACCATCGTTAAGGCAGAAGTTGTGCATCACTGGTTAAACGTGGCTTCATCAGTGTTTGGTCGAACGTCCACTGGAATGTATTTAAACGTGATCAATTATCAATAACTCTAATCGAAGCGTTTTTTCTCCCTGCTCTCTGCCTCTCAGGTGCAGACATTGCTAACGTTTGTAACGAGGCAGCTCTGATCGCTGCGCGACACCTCTCAGACGCCATCAACCAGAAACACTTCGAGCAGGCCGTCGAGAGGGTCATCGGAGGTGAGACACCCAGACCAGACCTGGACCGTGACACCAGGCCAGAACTGGATCATGAAACCAGAACTGGACGATAAAACCAGACCAAACTTAGATAGCAGACCAAAACCTGAAATATGGTATCAGGACTGGACCACGATACCAGACCCAAGACCTGGACCATGATACCAGACTTGGACCATGACACTAGATCAGAACTGGACCATGAAACCAGACCTGGACCATGATATCAGATCAGACCAGGACCATGAAAGCAGACCTGGACTTGGTCCAAGATCCAGATCAGCATGGTGAAACCAGATCTGGACCTGTTTTTCAGATGTGGTTTAACTGAGCAGACAAACATGTCGACTCAAGGCTCAGACGCTGCTGTTCTCAGGGGGGTACCACGGATCCTTCATAAACCCTCTTCAGTCCTAAAGTCCAGGTTAGAGTCCAGATCAGAGTCCTGCCTGAGACCCAAACAGGACCGTCTGTCCAGTTTCACTGTACTCTGTATTTGATGAGTTTTAGCCCAAAGTCCAGAACACTTAGTGGTTACAGACTGAAACCATTCCTCAGGTCATCTGCCTGCTAGCATGTCACCCCCTGTGTGCTACGTGTCTGCACGATGCAGCCGCATGTCGGCCCGGCTGGACCCTTGTGTTGCACAGCGCGCTCACTTTTGTTTCTGGTGCTGTCACGCATGTGACCAGCGCCGAATGCAAAACGGAGATGGAGACGAAATCGGCGAGCACCAGGGAGAGCAACAGAACAGCAGATATGGCGATGTACGACTCTGAAAGTAGCTTATTGAAATGATTTAAAAACACTTTGATTACTCAGTTCATTGCTAGAATAACCGATAGAATACTCGATTATGAAAATATAATAATAGGCTGACTCTGGTCCTGGTCAGGAGGACTCTGGTCCTGGTCAGGCCTATTCTGGTCCAGATCAGGAGGACTCAGGTGCAGGGTGAGTAACCGCTGTCTGTCCTGGTTTTGCTGCAGGTCTGGAGAAGAAGACTCAGGTTCTGCAGCCGGAGGAGAAGAAGACGGTGGCGTATCACGAGGCCGGTCATGCCGTTGCTGGATGGTTCCTGGAGCACGCTGACCCTCTGCTGAAGGTTTCTGTGACACTGAACACGTGATGGATGGATGGACAGATGGATTGATAGATAGATAGATTGATTAGTCATCCTCTTGGGGAAATTCACGGTGTCCAGTGGCTCACACGTTACTGACACGACAGACACAGATATGAAGACACCAGTTAGATCCTGAATGCAGTCTGGTGTGGACTCAGATCAGCGCTGAGCTACAGGCAGCGTGATGTTACAGCAGCTAATGGATGATGATGTTGTTGCCTGTGCAGGTGTCCATCATCCCCAGAGGGAAGGGGCTGGGATACGCTCAGTATCTGCCCAAGGAGCAGTACCTGTACACCAAAGAGCAGCTGCTGGACCGCATGTGCATGACTCTGGGGGGACGAGTCTCCGAGGAGATCTTCTTCGGACGGATCACCACCGGAGCTCAGGACGACCTCCGCAAGGTCACCCAGAGCGCCTACGCACAGGTCAGAGGTCTTAGACGTGGAAAAATCCCCAAGCATTAGATTGGTGTGAGTGATTTGTGTCGTTCAGGTTCGGGTCTCCTGTTCCCTGTGTCGTCCTGCAGATTGTTCAGTTTGGCATGAATGCGAAGGTGGGTCAGGTCTCCTTCGACCTCCCCCGTCAGGGAGAGATGGTTCTGGAGAAGCCGTACAGTGAAGCCACGGCTCGACTGATTGACACAGAGGTCAGAACCCTGATCAGCGAGGCGTACCAGAGAACCCAGCAGCTGCTGAATGACAAGAAGGCCGAGGTGGAGAAGGTACAGAGGCCCACCTGTGCTCTGGATTAGGAACCATTCTGTTTCCTAGTCCCCGCAGATACAGATGAGCTGGTTCTAGATCAGACATCTAGCAGGGTGTTCCCACTTCATTTACACATACAGGTTCATGCAGTTTGTCTTTGTGGTGTTCGACAGTTATGTTTTCATGAGCGCAACTGGTTTCTTCTTACAGAGTTCTGTTACTGAGTTGTGGAACATTTTGATAAAAATCTCTACAACCTGAGAACCTTGCTCCTAAACAGCAGCCAGCTCAGGTTCTTGGATCATCTGTCTGGTCTTCGGACCTTCAGTTTACATCCAAAGCAACAAGGGTTTTCTTCCTAAACACAGGGTTCCTACGCAAGTATGGAAAGTATGGAATTTGATTTAGTAAATTTCCAGGTCTGGAAAAGTCTGGAAAATGGAACCTGTTGTATGGAAAAATATTCATGTTTCCAAGACTATCACCGCAGTTCTATTTTGTAAAACATAAAATTATAAATATGTAAAAAAAGAAATGGATGGATCTGTTTTTAAGGCCCTTAGCAGCGCAGCTAAAATGTTTGTGTGAGAGCGCACAGTCGGCTACG
>NW_007579436.1:74752-77751 GCF_000690725.1 Stegastes partitus | reverse complement strand
ATTCAAAATGTCTTGTATGGTCGCTGACAGAACTCATGATGGGTAAATTCTCTGATGACTGGCTCATAAATCCCAAATATAAAGACTGGATCAGGATCCTGAATGGATAAAGAAAGCTAAATGCAGCCTTTGTGTGAACTCGGCGGCGGTTGGGAGTCATATGCAGGAGAAAACACTGTCGTCTCGTCACTTCATCCTCTGACTGAGAGTCACAGCGTTTCTGGCTAAACCCGGCATGAGACCACGTCCCACAACATCAAGTGAACTGAGGTCACTATTTGATTTTTTTTTTTACCAAGAAGTCTGGAAAAGTATGGAATTTTGAAATTTCAAATGTGTAGGAACCCTGGAAACAAGAAACTGCTCTGATTTTAAGGAACAACTTCCATCACATTGGAAATCCTCAGAACAAGGTTCTGGTGTGGATGTTCCTCATGACTAAATTAGATTGAGATGAGCCCTCAGAGAACACTGATCTAGAACAAACTGTGACTTGTAGAATCAGACTCTTTGCTTGGCTTCAGATCTTTGTTCACAGATGGTCCATGTCGAGTCCTGACCCTGTTTCTTGTGTTCCTGTGGCGTTTTCCAGGTGGCGCAGCGGCTGCTGGAGAAGGAGGTTCTGGATAAGAATGACATGGTGGAGCTGCTTGGAAAACGTCCATTCGCAGAGAAGTCAACGTACGAAGAGTTTGTGGAGGGAACTGGAGGCGAGGAAGAGGACACAACGCTGCCAGAGGGTCTGAAGGACTGGAACCAGGAGAGGAAGGACAGGGAGGAGACCCAGGAGGAACAGGTGGCCCGTCAGATCTCTGGAGGAATGCCTTTCTAGAACCCTCTGCTGAACGCCTGGGTTCTTCAAACATCAAACACTGACCCATCACTCTGAAACAGCTCAAATCTGAAGTTACAATCACTTACAAGGTCTAGAACCTTCTACTGAATCAACAGCAGGAGCTCTCCTCTTAGAACCTTTCAAAACCACAAACCTCCCCATGAAGTCCTACATGTTCTGTTGGATTCTGAGTTCTACGGCCGATGACCCAACCCTAACGCGTTTAGAACATGGTGTATCTGGAGCTCTACCATCAACAAGTTGTAGAACCCTGAGAACCTAGAACCTTTCTGTCTCTAATGTGCTGCACTGAACTTCCAACCTGAACGTCCAACCATTCTGTTTTAAAACACCTCTAGAACTCAAATGCCTCCATGAAATGAAAACTCGAGGCATATTGGTGAGTTCTAGATTCAAAATTTGATTCAGAACTGTTCCCTGCTGTAGAAGCCTTTCTGCACTGCAGGGTTCTGGCCCACTGAAGAACTGCAAAACCACACGTCTCTTCTAGAACTATAGAGCAGTTCTAGAAGGTTCCTCTCTTTTGGGACAGCAGCCTTCTGTATCAGACAAGCGTTCCAAATGCATTCTAGCTCACACACGACCAGAACGTTTGCCATTCATATGCTAGAACTGGAGAAGACAGAGCAGTTCTCTCTGTAGAACTCTAGAACCTCCCCTGTATTGGAACAATCAAAACTATGGGTTCTCTGAGGAACCCTTCTAAAGATTTTTTTAAAAATGAGGTTATGTCCTATAAAAAATCCACCGTTGAACCTGTAGAACCCCAACAGCGCCCTCTAGAACTCCCACATGGGATTCTAGCACCATTTGCTTTTAGTTCTGCGTTGAACTCAAAAGCTGCCGTGGAACCACAGTTCATCTTACCATGCTTACAGAATGTTCTCTCTGGTGTTCTGCAGCGTTCTGTTAACATGGTTTTCCTCCTAAACCAGAACCACTTTGGACTCATAGAACCTCTCATCGAGCTCGACAGTATTTCTGTGATTTAAACAATTTTCTGATCTTAAAACCTTTGGGTTCAGTTTTTTTGTCAGAACGCACAGTTTTCAAGGTTTGCTGTGTTCCATGATCTATAACAGAACTTTTTTCAGACCCATGTAGTCATAGATATATGAAGACCTTTATATATAAATATATCTATGGATGTAGTTGGCAGGTTCTGGTTCTGTATTTGGTGTTCTGCTGTCTGCTTCTGCTCCATCAAATCTGTTCATTCAGTGTGAACTGGTTCTGAGCCTTTGAAGAACCCTGCCACTGAGTTCTGAACATTTCTCTACAAGACTGGTTCTCTGCCTTGGTTCTGAGTCAAACGTACTTCAACTCGGACCTGCAGAACCATTCAGGAACATTGCTATATACGTAGAATTCTGCAGCTGGTTCCTCATCCCAGGCAACAAGCAGCTCGATAACGGAGAGATCGGGCTGAAAACCTGCAGCGTTCTCTGTAGAACCCGGCGCTTTCAGCGGAACACAAATTGATCTAAACTGATTATAATGAGAACATTACCACATATTTATTGACAGGTACTGATCTCACATTTGTGACGTTCTGTTTCATTAGTCACTGAATGAAGTAAATCAAAGTTTGGGAGACTTTTTGAATCTGTCAGAACAAGAGTCTTCGTCTTCATCATCACGGCCGTCACCGTGGTAACCGCGCTGCTCGGTCTGTGCTGATCAGATATTGATTAGGTATTGGTCAGTTGTTGCTAGCATGCTGTATAAGGTGCAGCTCATGCCGACCTGCTGTCGCTGTAAACATGTAAGATGTGTAATAATGAGAATAAATAACATGTGAATGTGTTTTCTGTTTCACGAGTCACATGATTTAATAAACTGAGTGCCACGATGTTAATTATTGTTCAGTCATTTCAAAAATGGACCATACAACACACTGCAGCTGTGAGCAAAAATAATGAAATACTTCAAAGCGAAATTGAGCTGCGCAGTTTACAGCAGATGGAATAAGAAACAGATGACAAGTCAGAGTTTGAGTTCTGTTGGTTTTTACACAAAACAAAACAGGTGCAGATTATTACATGTTAAATTGATCAATAACGTTTACTGACTTAAATCTTCACTGAACTCATCATCCATCCATCATCTCCACACCTTCATCCTCACCAGGGTCATGGGGGGC
>NW_007579436.1:72944-74622 GCF_000690725.1 Stegastes partitus | reverse complement strand
AAGCCGGAGAACCCGGAGAGAACCCACGCTGCACGGGGAGAACATGGAGACTCCACGCAGGAAGATCCCGGGTGTCCTCACCGGGACGCCAACCGGCGACCTTCTAGCTGTGAGGCCACGGTGCTAACCACTGAGACACCCACCTTTCAGAATTATTGCACGTTTTATGAACGTTAACAGTCGTGTGATCCAAACTCCGACCAGCTGGTGGCGGTAGTGATGCAGCAGTTTGTTCACCGACCGCTAATGAGTTACGAAGAAGAAGCAGCAGAAGAAGAAGAAGAAGAAGAAGAAGAAGAAGAAGAAGAAGCATAAGCATCACCGGGCGGAGCGTCGCTGTGTTCCGGGACTCAAAGCTCAGAAACCTCCGACAGATTGGAGCCAGACTCCGGACTGAACGCCGCTGGGAGAGCCGCAGAGGAGCGCCGGGCAGCCGGAGCTGTATGGCGGCGGCCGTTTCTGCGGTACGAACCTGAACTTACTGTGAGGGAAACATGCTAAGCTAATGTTAACAGCCGGAACCGGACAGTCCTGAAGCTGCTTTTCTGTCAGAAAATCATCTTCAAGCCACAAACAGCCCGAATATCGATCAGACGGATCGATCGATCAGAACCCAGCCGAACATTTGAGTCAGGTCGATGCTGCACACTGAGAGCAGCTGAGCTAATGCTAACAGCTCAGAAGTTCTGGACGGTTCTGCTAACTGATGCTAAGCTAACTGTGCAGGTGGAACACCTGATGGACCTTCAGGACCGATCAGAATGGAAATGATCAGATCAATACACTTGATTGTTTAAGGATGATTGATCAGATCTGACTTTAAGTCACAGAACCAGCACAAAGACACAAACTGGACTTTATTTGCTTCACATGTGGAGACAGACAGATGAACACATGCATTTCTCATTAAACTGATAATTCATACAAGAAGAGACATACATGCAAGATTTCACTTTATTCGTTCATTGAATGAAACGTCCTGATTGGATGCCAGGACGGTGCTCCTGCTGCCTCCGGGTCCAGGCAGGTCCAGGCCTCCTGCCTGAGCCCGGTTCTGTCCTTCCTTTGCTGACTGCTCACAGACGGCTCATGTGAAGCGCTGCTGCGTGAATACATGAGCTGAAAGTAAAGATGTAAGTTTTACTGAAGCTGAGAAACACGAATATCATGAGTTGGTGCTGCAAAAGCAAAGAGTTTGTATTTTCTCTCTGTGACAAAATCAGTTACAACAACTAAGATCAGTGTCACATGATGATGTGAAGTTAATCAGAAAAGATTGAACAGTCACTGTTTTCACAGCCCAGCTACACACACACACACACACACACACACATTGTTGTAATCAGCAGCTGTGATGTCAGACTCCTGAGGGTGTGTCTGTTTTGTTCACTTGCTGCTGGCGCTAACAGAGAGGGCCGGCTCTCATCATGGAGAACGGACAGAGCACCACCACCAAGCTGGGCCTGCCGCCGCTCACCCCCAACCAGCAGGAGGCGCTGCAGAAGGTAACACACATCCTGCTGGCTGCACAGTGTGGGACCATAGACTGTATAACAGATGGACGTAGCAACCGGCCCTGAAAATGAAGCCAACCTGAAGTGTCAGAAACCTGCAGCATCACTACGTCCACTAGCTGCTGGCTCCACAAAGCCCTGGCTCCCATAGACTGGAACTGGAA
>NW_007579436.1:58784-72754 GCF_000690725.1 Stegastes partitus | reverse complement strand
AAATGTGGGCGGGCAGAGAGGGCCCGCCTCTCAATCCGTCCGACCAATCGATGCTCCTATGGCTCCGCCCCCTCCCACGATTTTTGCGTCACTGGCTCCAAAAATCCATGATGTCAACCAGGAAGTAGCAAAACCCTGGCTTCCTGTTCTCAGTGCAGAAACCAACGGGTGACGTGACGGCAGCTACGTCCATCTGCTATACAGTCTATGTGTAGGACAGACATCACAACCAGCTGTTTGTGTTGACTGCGCTGTGATTGGATGTCTCCTGTCTGCAGGCGAAGAAGTATGCGATGGAGCAGAGCATCAAGAGCGTTCTGGTCAAACAGACTCTGGCTCAGCAGCAGCAGCTCAGCAGCCTGCAGGTAACTCCCAGCCCAACGTGTTCCTCAGGTTCTTCTGCTGTCAGACAGTCAGCCGAAGCCTGACGACTAACCAGCAGGAACCGGAGCAGAACTCCAGTTGAGTGGAGCCATGAAGAACCCAGACCTGCTGCTGTGTGTCGGGACCATCAGTGACATCAGCTTCAGTCTGTTTCACCAACGTGTGTTATTTTACCTCAGCTCACTTGAACAGCTGTGGTTTTGACTCCACTCACTGATTGGCTGCAGAAAAGACGTTTAGGAGGAAAATTAGTCCGATCAATAAAAGAACTGAAGTTTTAATTGACAGAGACGTCGAAGTGGAACTAGCCTTTCTCACATGAATACATAAATCTAATACGTGTTTTCATCTTGGTGTCTAATTCTGTCTTTAGAGTTCGAGCTTCGACGTTTTCAGTCCAACACGGCACACAGCTCGTATCTGTGCAGGTGATCTGGTTCCACAGCTCAGTGTCGAGTCGATCGGTTTGGTTTATGTGTTGTCCTGCAGAGGTTTATGAGCCTCGTCTGAGCAGCAGTGGATGGAAACGTTGAGCCATGTTCTCCTGATGACTTCTGCTTTAATCACTGTTGTGTCCGTGTGGTCTTTGCTCAGATGGCGTCTCTGACGATGGGTTTAGGAGACGCTCTGTCTCCTCTGCAGTCGGTGAGTAGCCGTCCCTCTGTTCTGCTGCCTGCTGACCACTAATCACATTTCATCGTGGTTTTGGCTTCACATACGTCAGTGAACATGATGGATGTTGATGTTGACTTTTAAATTCATGCAGACAAAACCACCTGGCTTCAGGTCAATGTGACATGAGATGCCGTATTTCTGTGTGTGGAAGCTGATACTGGATCCTACACCAGAATAAAACCTAAAACTGAACCAGACTGGTGCAAAGGTCCTGCTGCTCCTCTGTAGTCTGAAGGGAACCTCCGTCGCTCCGGTTTGAACCGGTACCGACTGATCAGAAGCTCTGTGTGTTGTCCAGGTGGCGGCCCAGCGGCAGAGAGCTCTGGCCATCATGTGTCGGGTCTACGTCGGCTCCATCTACTACGAGCTCGGAGAGGACACCATCAGGCAGGCCTTCGCCCCCTTTGGACCAATCAAGAGCATCGACATGTCCTGGGACTCTGTGACCATGAAGCACAAGGTCTCACACACACACACACACACACACTGATACACACTGACAGACAGACACACACACTCTTTGGTGTGTATTTCTCTTTGTCATGCTCCAGACCGTTGTTCGGGTCGCTGCGGTTCTTCTGAACCGGTTCTGCTCTCACTGGTCTCTGCAGGGCTTCGCCTTCGTGGAGTACGAGATGCCAGAAGCAGCCCAGCTGGCTCTGGAGCAGATGAACTCTGTGGTCCTCGGAGGAAGGAACATCAAGGTGACCCAGACAGAACCACCGTGTGCAGATGATCAGGGCACCAGAACTCCGCAGCGTCGTCATGACGATCATCGTGTTATCGGTCAAATTCATCTTCAGCTTTGTTCGTTGTGTGTTTTGTCTCTTTTCTGGTAAATGAATTAGACTGAAAACAGGAGAGTAGAGCGTCAGCCTCTTCACTCTCCTGCAGGTCAGGTTCTGCTGGATGTGGTGGTGTTCAACGCTCCATCACGTTTACATCTGTTGCAGTAAAAACTGAGCGGAGGCCTTCATACGTCCCATCACAAATTAAAGTATCTGTCAGAAGGTTCGATGTTTCTCCCTCCTCTGTCGTCATGTTTCAGACTCTCCTGAGTCTTACTGCTTTTCCCTCTTCGTCGTCTGTCAGGTTGGGAGGCCCAGCAACATCGGCCAGGCTCAGCCGATCATCGATCAGCTGGCGGAGGAAGCTCGTGCCTTCAACCGGATCTACGTGGCGTCAGTTCATCCCGACCTCTCGGACGACGACATCAAGAGCGTCTTCGAGGCCTTCGGGAAGATCAAGTCCTGCATGTTGGCCCGAGAGCCGACCACCGGCAGGCACAAAGGCTACGGCTTCATCGGTGAGTTAAACAGGCCGCGTCCAGCGGCAGGACTCAAACAGGATGCCTGATGAATAGTCTAGAATGCTGCAGAAGAACCTCCACCCACATTAGAGCAATGAAACTAAATGAGAATGAGGCGTCTAGAGGATGCTGCTGTTGGAGGTGGAGGTCTGAGGGGCTCGTAGGACACAATGTTCAATGTACCTGAAGGAAGACGTCTCCACCACAGACTGATGCAGAAAAGGAACAAACTGGTCAGAAAAATCACCAGAATGCAAGAACTGCAGTGTGTGGTTCTGAGCGTGTCCTGGTCAGGACGTCCTCCTGAGACACACGTTAGTGTTCAAACCAGCAGGTGTGTGCGGTGCTCCGGCTCATCGACGAGGACGGCTCGGGTCGGCTGCAGGTCGTTTTCATCACTGATTCAGAAAATATTCACATTAAGGAAGCTACAAGCACAAAATTCAGAATGTTTGTTAGAAATGACTCAAAGTGATTCATGATTCTGAAGAAGTTGGAGATTATTTTCATATTTAACAACTAATTGAATTATTTTTGCTGTTCTGGAAAAAAGTCATTAAGAAGATGCAATCACTGAATTTAGACTGTTTTTGTTGTTTGTTTTTTTAATACACAGTCATGGACCTGCTCAGACCTCCTGGTTTTCTTCAGCTTCTTGTCCATTGTAACGCCTGGTACCACTAAAGGTCCATTTGTTTGGACACATATACTGACAACAACAAAACCAGCTGATCAGACTTTAACTTCAGAGCTGGTACCAGACATGTTCCAGGGTTTCTTGGTTCTAAGTTCTTCCACCAGCAGCTATGGCATTGTGCTGCCAGAACCAGAGCTGTTAGACGGTCCATGGTTCCTGTTCTGTCTGTTTCAGTCACATGATGCACAGGAGTTAGTACCTGATGGCAGAACCATAGTTTGTGATGACTGCAGCCATGCGTCTCGGCTGCTCTCCACCAGGTTCTGACATGGTTCTGCTGCCACAGCAGCCCGTTCCTGCTGCTCACATTCACACTAACGTGCTTTGTTTGTGGGCTTGTGGTTCTCCATTTAGCCTTTGATGGTTTCCACAGGTTTTCAGCTGGATGTAGATCTGGTGACTGAGCGGGCCAAGGCATGGTTCCAGTGTTCTGGTTCTCCATCCAGGCTTTAGCTGACCTCGCCGTGTGCCAAGGGGCATCGTCTGGTTGGAAACCCAGTCACTGGAGGCAGGAAAGAGTTTTCCAGCTGATGGAAGGAGGTCACATAGGCTTAAAGGACGATGGATCAGCTGCATGTTTAGTCCTGTTCACTGTATTCTTCAGGTAATGGACCTTTAGTGGTACCAGGCGTTAACATGAACAAGACATTGAAGAAAACAAGGTGGTCTGTAGTTTTTTGGCTTTTGTCTTTATTCAGAGCAGTAGAGAGAGACAGGAAGGGGGAGGAGACGGGAGAGACCTGCAGCAAAGAGTCGTGAGCGGGAGTCGAACCCACGACTCCTGCGTTGGGAACTAAAGCTAACTATAGCTAGCTATAGCCTGTTTATGGGTCGCCTGTTCAGCCAGGTGAGCTGCCAGGTGAGCTGTAGGGGGCGCCCCCAGAAGTTTGACTGTTTTAATTAAAAATGAATCAGTCAAACTTCTGGTCTTCCTGTAACGTGCACTGACTCGCCCGGCCTCAGGGGGCGCTGCTGAGGCTGTGGGTTTGGACCAAACTGACGGCACCCTGCTGGTCCTGTGTTCTATTGCAGAGTATGATAAGGCTCAATCTTCTCAGGACGCTGTGGCCTCCATGAACCTGTTCGACCTGGGGGGGCAGTACCTGCGGGTGGGGAAGGCTGTGACTCCGCCCATGCCCCTCCTCACGCCAACCACCCCCGGAGGACTTCCTGCTGCTGCCGCCGTGGCTGCTGCCGCCGCCACCGCCAAGATCACTGCTCAGGTAGCCCACAAAGCAAACATTGCAGTAATAATACATTTTATTCAGTATTTTGTATATTTCAAGCAGTATTTTATATACTTTTTGCAGTTTTTAACAGATCTTTTTGCAGCATTTAATATATTTTTCCACAGTATTAAATATATTTTCTTTGGTGGTGCATTCAGGAGGCAGTGGGAGCGTCGGTGCTCGGAGCTCTGGCTGGGCCGGCGCTCCTCTCTCAGCAGCTGGGTGGACTTCCTCAGGCTGTCATGGCTGCCCAGGCTCCAGGTGTCATCACAGGTAGGAACATCTAAAGCCCCACCTTCATACATTTTAACCCCGCCCAACAATGACAAGAACACTGTGCTGTCAAATCACATCAAAGCTCTCCTGCCTGAAGTGTCAGTGTGCAGCCAATCACAGTTGGAATCTCAGTTACAGTCAGCCAGCCCCTCCCCCAGTCTGCACACCTGTAGACTCTTACCTGCCCTGTCAGCACACCTGTAGACTCTTACCTGACCTGTGGAACTGCCTTCGGTAGAACACACCTTGAAGATTCAGTTTTTAAAGAAATCTCAGAAAATATTTTCATAAAAAGTTTTCGTCCTCCTGTTGTTGTGACTCCTTGTGATTTACAGTTTACAGCAGCAGTGAGTGCAGTTCTGTGTAATATTACTCAAATGTGAAATGATTGTACTGCACAAACTCACAGTAATCAGATTACCTAATTCTTCCTCTGGTGAACAATCAGAAACACTTTACAAAGTCTATACTAAACATCAGCCCAAAGTAGAACCTCAAAGAACCAAAGTGATTCCAGTTGTGGTCTCCATCAGTCCACCTGCATGAACATGGTTCTACAACGAGCTGAGAGCAGCAGAACCTTCTCAGTTCTGGACCTCTGGACTGTGTCTATCTATGTCTGCATCATGGCTCCACATGGAGAAGACCTGAACAGAGGAGGAGAAACATCTGACTGAGAGACTGGACAAAGATGGAGAAGGATCCAGAAGATCAGTGAGCAGCTAGAACCCAGTGCAGCCCAGTGTGAGCAGGAACCAGGAGGTCCAGAAGGAGCCACAGCAGCACTGATCAGGGCTGCAGTGGTCGTCCTCCTACAACGACTCCACGGACAGTCAACTACTGTCACTATGGAGCTGTGGACACCAGACAAAGGCAGCTGCTTCAGACTTGGCACAGGGCTGATCAATGGAGACCAGAGTTAGTGTGAAGCTCACACAGTGTGAAGGACACTTCAGAACATCAGCCTCTATGGACGGAGGAGCAGAACTATACCTGGCTGCTGCTCACAGCTAAACTTCCACATCAAAGTTCACCAGAGAACATGAACAGAAGCCTGATGGATGCTGGAGAACATCCTCTGGTCAGATGGAGATCAATGTGTTGGGCTCACATGGAGTCCAGATGTTTGGTGTGAACCTGACCAGGACCACCACAGTGGATGCGTCGTCAGAGTCAGAAATAAAGGTGGACACACGAAGAACTGAAGGAACCAAAGAACCTCAGGAATGAAAGATGGACTCACTTTAGTTTAGTTCCTGCTGTGGAGCCTGAATTTAATCTGTGAAATCTGAACTGGTAGTTTGTAATCTGATATCAGAGACAGTCCTCTACTGTTAGAAGTAATCTGATTACTGTGAGGGATACGGTTTAGACCGTTTGACACTGAAGTGACATTGTACTGTGTGTTCACCTCACCTGCCAATAAGATCATTTATCGTCATGACTTTTTTGGTTTAAGATGTTATTTTTTGCGCTCTGTACATTAAATTTACATATTTTATCTTGTGTTCACAATCATACTTGTATGAACAGGATAAAACCATATGAGAACAAAAACTTGTACAAAGTAAAGCTGCAAGTATGAATCCATCAGTTATGAATGGTTGAATACAACACCAGCTATTGTGATCATCGATTTCAGTAGTTTTTGGTAAAAACACTTCTTCAGTGTGAATATTTCTTGGTTTCTTTTCTCCACTGTGACAGTCGAGTGAACAACTTTGGACAGAACAGACATTTGTCCTCTTGGACTTTAACAAACACTGACCCACATGTTTCATCCAATTGATTCATCCAGGAAATAATCGACAATGAAAATAATCTGCTTGCAGCCATAGTACGAAAACAAAACGTGTGAGATGATGACGAGAACATGCTGCTGCCTTATTGATAAATGTGAAGGTAGTAGTTGTACAAAGAAGCTGAAACTCTGAGAGAACAAGAGAAAAATCCTCCTGAACTGAACTTGTTGGTACAAAAAGTTTGTGCAGCAAGTTAAGAACCTCTGACCTTTAAAAGCCCATGAGATCAAGATAAACACGACCACGTGCTCACGAGTGTGAACAGAACAATGCTTTTACAATGAAGGCAGAGAACTGGAGGAACAACCTGAGAACGTGATGTTGATCTTGATCTCAGCGGGATGAAAGATGAAGGGTGTGTTCCAACATCTGTACTTCTGTACTGTTCATTACAGCAGATCCCGATACACGGTACGATGCAGTTCACCAAAAATACCCACAATCCTCTGTTCCATGACGTCACAGTGCCTGAGCGAGTGGAAACTGATCTGAGCTGCCAAGTGTGAGAATCAAAATATTTCAGTTGTTTTCACGCAATTCAAATCAACATGTCTGTTTGCTCACTGCTCAAGGCCAGAGAGGTGCTGCTGGTCCCTGTAGTCTTCACTGTGTTTCTGTTCAGCCAATCAGTTCAAAGTGTCTGCAACCAATCAGTGGAAAGTAGAGCCACACCAACTGCATCAAGGAAACGTGCCTGCCACAGTTGTACCGGGTTCAGAGGGTTAGATATGGCCCGCCTCGCTGTCTGCCAGAATAACCAGGTATTCACCTTCTGTCAGGACCCGGTGCTGGGCGAGCTCACGGCCTGGCTGTAGCTGGTGTAGGATGGTTGTGAATTTTACAGTTTTCAGGGGGTCAAATGTTGGTTTTCCTGACCAGATGATCCCCTTACCCTTTAAAGTACTGCTATTGATCTAGATTGAATAATGTTTTGTGGTTGTGCCTGCACTGGACTGTATCTGAAGAGAACATTTGCTCCAGAATCACTCCTGATCTGATGACAGTCCAGTGTTCTGTGTGGGCTGTGCAGTCAAGAGGGGAAGGTTTGAAACTCATGTTCTTGATTAGGACGTTGTTCCTGCTGCTTTTGAAACGTAATTTACTCCACAGAAAAGCCATTGTGGCTAACAAGGTTTCAATGGCCTAAAATATTAATATTCAAAGTTGTTTTACCTCCACTCCAATCTGAGTCTGTAGATACTGAGTATCTGCCGATAACGCTTTTATTTTCCTTCATAATGCAGACTTCAGCATCATAGACCAGCTGTAGCTCCTGTTTGCTCCACCAGGGGGAGCCTCTTACTGTTCAGTATAGTGCGATCAGCACAAGGCTAATGTCCAATGGGCCCATTTTGTGTTGTGAATGAATCAATTACTGATTGTTAAGTCTGCACTCGTTAAGAATAAACGAGCGTTTCTCACGTCCTGCCACAAACTGTGCTGAATGAAGGATACTGATCAGGACAAAAATCCTCAATCTGCTCTGATCCTGATCTGTGACTTTGCTCGACATGTCCCAGCTGAAGACACCTCACTGGAGCGCTGGGAAAGCTGCAGTTGTAGCACCATAAAAAGTGGCACTTCTAAACAGCATTTTGATTTGAGTCGCGTGAGAACAGATTATGGCAGCATCCACCGTCCAGGCCGAGAGCCAGAGACCGAAGACAGTCACAGGCTAAATGTACTCTGACACACTGCCAGAAACTGCTGAATGTACTGACGTCACAGAAAAAGTATATGATTTGGAACGCAGCCCAAGTCTGAGTGTGATGAGGAGGAGCTGCAGTGAAGGGAAGCGTCCAGCAGGCGGCGCTCCGTCAGGCAGGACGCACTATGTCCCAAGCTGTTGTTTGTGTTGCTTCGTCTGAAGCGTCTCCACTAATAGATTTTCTCTTTTATTGTCTTTTTTCTCTCTCTCTGTTTTCTCTCCCCTCCTCCCCCTCTCGACCCCCAACATTTGCCCCGACAGTGACCTCTTAGCCCCTCCCCTTTGCTGCACACTGACCAACCAGTGAAGAGGACTGTTTCTAGCCCCTCCCTTTTATCATAGCCCCTCAGTCCTATTGGCCAGTGAGTCTCAGCTGCTGTGTGATTTGTGGAGTTGAGTCATGTGAGCAGGGTTTGGGTGGGGGGTGTTTGGTTTGAGTCAGTGGGTTTGTTCATCCTCCTCTGATCCTCTCAGATTAAATCCAAAACATTTCATCCTCCTGTTTCCTGAATATTCTGCACCAATCGTAAGTATGAGTTTCCAACTCAGCATGGTCACTAGAGGAAGAACATGATCCGGTGGAGTCTCAGTCAGGATACTGTGCATTCTGAGGGAGCACTGGTTTACTGCACCTGGTTCGGGGGTGACACAACGCAGGCGGGTGGAGCTACTACCTCAGTCCGTCTGACCGTGTCAGTCCTAACTCCACCCGTATGATGCAGGCGGGTACAGGTGCAGTAAACCAGTGCCCTCAGCGTAGCTGTGGGTAGAAGAGGCCGGGGGTCGGTCCAGTCTGCCGGAGGTTCTTGTGCTCTGGCAGAACTGGGCGGCCCTCTGCGGCCGCTCGGCACCGCCCACCTGACCCGACTGTCCCTCCTGCTTCATGTCTGTTTCAGGCGTGACCCCGGCCAGACCCGGCCTGCCTCAGGTGGGTTTGGTGAACCCGGTGCTGGCCACGCCCCTGGCTCCGGCAGCCTCCTTCGGTCCTGAGCTGAAGAGGAAAGAGGAGGAGAAGGAGCGTCAGCAGGAGGCCCAGCAGGATGGTGCCATGGAGCCGCTCAGCGAGCAGGAGCACATGAGCATCAGCGGCAGCAGCGCCAGACACATGGTGATGAGGAAGCTGCTCCGCAAGCAGGAGGTAACGGAGCACTCCAGTCTGGTGACACCCTCGGATGGGCCAGACCATTACGTAGACCATTCCATGCATACGGGCAGGTGGGGACGGTAGCGCTATGAAGCTACAGGACCAAAAGGCCTCTCGCTCAGTAAGTCATTGTTGCTCCATGTCATGGTGGTGGAGTCGAGGATCCAAGGCCTTTATTTGTCACAAACACAATTACGCATGGTATATCGCACAGTGAAATGCAACATGCTCCTGTTCCAGATCAAAACAACTACAGCAATGATAATATATGTATATAGATGGACATTTTACCAAACTATGACAGAACAGGTCACTCACTCTGCTGAGGTCAGTTTCTGTTGATCAGTGATGAGTGGATGGAACCCTGCTGAGCTACTGGAAGGTGGAGGAGGTCCTCACTGGCCCGTACGTATGGCAATGATCTGATTGCAGCTATTTAACGGGCCGATACCGTCTAAATCCGGTGGCCAGGAGCAAGGCATTAACAGTCAGAGTGTAACTGGAGGGTTTAATGGTAAACCTTAAACAAATGGAAATGTTGGTGACTGAACTCGATGACTCGAGCAGGTAAACCTGAGGTTCCACCTTTGACCCAGAACCATCTGATTAGTAAACAAGCATTTGTTGGTCAGGAAGTGCCGGAACTCAGACATGAATTTTAGACTGTTGGACAGGAGAAGACTTGAAGTTTGCAGTTAGATTCAATAAAATGAGAAACTCTGAACTTTAAGAAGGGTAAAGGATGGTGTGAATGAGAACAGCAGAGTTTCACTGTCTGACATGTTGAATATGACCTGAGCTAATTGACTTGTTGTATTTCCTGTTAGTCCACCGTCATGGTCCTGAGGAACATGGTCGGACCCGATGACATCGACGACGACCTGGAGGGTGAGGTCACCGAGGAGTGTGGGAAGTTCGGCCAGGTGAAGCGAGTCATCATCTACCAGGAGCGCCAAGGCGAGGAGGACGACGCAGACGTCATTGTTAAGATCTTTGTAGAGTTTATGGAGGCAGCTGAGATGAACCGAGCCATCCACGCACTAAACCACCGCTGGTTCGGAGGACGTAAGGTGGTCGCTGAGGTCTATGACCAGGAACGCTTCGACAACAGCGACCTTTCAGCGTAGAAACTGACGCACTGAAGTGTAGCATAGTGGCCTCTTTCTAACCCGGCACAGTTTTTTAACGGTGTTTGTCCCCAGAGATGCTTCTTCTTCTTCTTGGGTTTGTTTCTGTACAGGATCAAAGGACCCGATCGCTAGCTGCCATGTCTTAACCAGTAGGGCTGGTCCGAATAGCAAGTTCTGTTCTCCGGATACTCGGGGCTCAATTAATGGCGAGTATCCATGCGGGCAGGAAAATATTCGGATCACAAAACTGATGTCAGGATGCCACCACAGCAACCAAATATTTGGATGTTCGGGTCCAGCCCTACAAACCAGATGTTTCAATTCCTGCTCATCATTTTGCAAATCAGCCGATTGTGTCTGACCTGCGGATGAAAGCGGTGAGCTCCTTGGGGCTTGCAGTCGCGGTTGAGGTTACAGATTGACAGATTCAGGGAAAGATCCTGGTTTGGGTTAGAATAAGTACATCGTTTAGGTCAGAGAACCTTTGTTTCCAAGGTTACGATAAACAGGTGGCTAGGGTTTAAAGAAAAGATGCTCTCAGTTTGAAACGGGGACAGTCGCCTCCTCTTCAGTCGTCCATCCATCTGGCTTGACCTCCTCCATCGTTAGTCGTTTATTTTCCACTGCAGAAACTTGTGGTTAGTTTCAGGGAACCCAGACCTTTGGTCGAACTACAGGAACCGTCCAAATAGAACCTCCTTCAGAGCCGTTTTAATGATGACTCGCCTTCCTGCATGCAGAGTTTCCACCAAAACATTCCCCCATCGCTGTTTTCCAGTGATGTGTCCCTGCATCCTGCTCTTAGTGCGACTGACCGGATGTAGACTGTGTGCATCAGTCTGCTACTGGCTGCACGTTTCACATGGCTCAGGTGGTAGAGCAGGTTGTCCTCTCATCACAAGGTTGCCGGTTTGATCCCCTCCACAGTCAAAGTGTCGTTGGGCAACACACTGAACCCAAAGTTGCTCCTAATCAAGTCTACCAGTCCCATTGGTGTGTGAATGGGTGAATGAGAAACACATGGTGAAGTGCTTTGAGTAGCACCAAGGTAGAAGAGCTGTGTGGTTACTGACATAGAGAACCTCTGAGCAGCAACCTCAGCTCTGAAAATGCAAAGTTTTGTTCAGAACATGGTGGAGCAGTGGTTAGCTCCGTCGCCTCACAGCTAGAAGATCTCCCCTTGTTCCACCAAACCGGTTCCAGGTCTCGTTCCATGCTAGTTCCTGACTTAGCACCAGTTCTTTGTGTGTCCACTAACTAACCCTAACCGGCTCCAGGCTCTCAGAACTGCTGCTTTTCAGGCACCAACTCTTTGCTGGGCCAGAGCTCAGCACCGAGTCCGTCAGGGGCTGGGGGCGGGGCTATCGATCCACCGAGACCGATGGATGGGACACACAAGCGGTGATTTGTGTCGTTTTTGTCCGGGACGTCTCTGGTCCGATCACAGATGTCTCATGAAAAACGGAGCTCAGCTACGTGCTGTTTGTTCTGCTCATAGAAAAGACCTCATGAGAACAGATCACTGGGTTTCATCCTGGACAGATCTGACACCAGAACGTCCTGGTTCACTCTGTTAAAGTCATCTCTGGTCGCACACCGGTCTGAGCACCGCGGCCTCCAGCAGCAGATGTTCAGCCGGTCAGATGTTTTTCCTGTGACCAGGTGAGAAGTGTGAACAAATGAGAAAGTTGGTCGCACCGGTACCAAAGTCAGTCTGGACTCCTGTGTGGACTTCTGTGTGGCGCCAGCGCTGTTCGGTAAACGGCTCCGTATGCGGTGACGTACGGCTCTGACTGAGCTCCTGATCAATGGAAAAGCAACCGGTTCTTAGACTGGAACCAACTGAGCTCTGGAACTAGCACCTGGTTCTTCTTGGTGGTAAAGGGGTGCTTGTGCAGCGTGGGTTCTCTCCGGGTTCTCCGGCTTCCTCCCACAGTCCAGAAACATGCTGAGGTTAATTGGTGATTGTAAATTGTCCGTAGGTGTGAATGTGAGTGTGCTTGGTTGTCTGTCTCTAAGTGTAGCCCTGTGATAGACTGGTTACCTGTCCAGGTGAACCTGCCTTCACCCTGAGTCAGCTGGGATAGGCTCCGCCCCCCATGACCATTCAGTGGATGGAGAGGTGTAGAGATGATGGATGGATGAAGATGCAGAAAGGCTGCTTAATGATGTTCTATTCTGAGTAAACACCACCTCCTGTTCTTAGGCCCACCCGACACACTGCGACTGGCTTAAAGGAACACGAACAGAACCGAAGGATGACAAGCAGCAGTCCGACTGTTCTCCAGCTCTGAATATAACAGACTGCTGTTAGCATAATGACCTGCAGCTGATCCGTCCACGGTGCTGTTAGCAGTGACCTGCTGACCTGCAGCTTCTAGCACCAAATACACCAAGAGGGACAGAAGAACCAGAACCTGGTTCTGGTCCTGGTCCTGGTCCTGGTCTTGGTCTTGGTCTGGGTCTGCTGTAGAGATCTCTGCCATCAGATAAACCTGGTCCTGGTCTGAAAGCAGCCATGTGGTCCCAGGTTATGTTTGTGATTGTGAACTGGTTCTCAATCACTTCAACCCGGTAAAATAAATAATAATAATAATAATAGTAATAATAAATAAATGGTGTGTTCAGGGACACTCTGTAAAATGGTGAGCAGGTTGGAAGCAGGTTTGAGCTGAAATATGAGGCAGCTGTGGTCCAGATGTGACGTCACCTGTTTAGTTCCAGATGTTCAGGTTTTCGTCTGGATGTCTGCTGTCGGTGAACGGACGGACTGTTCCTGAAGGCACCACAGCCTCGTCCACACTCGTCCGGTTCCGTCTGTCTGCGTGGTGTCGTGTGTTGCCGTAGAAGTGACGTTCTCCAAACGTTGTCACAGTGTTTCCAGAGAGCTCGTCCAACACTGCGTTCAGGTGCTCTTCGGGGTTTTGAGGGTAAAACACCTAAACGTGAATAAAACTGTTGTTTTTGTACGACTGTGAAGCTGCTGTTTGATTGATCGGCGCTCTGAGCAGAGACCCATTTTACACAGAACAACAGCGAGGGTTCAGGTGAGTCCTGGTCCAGGATGAAAACACAGACAACAGATACCTTCATGTTACTGAGTTACAGATCTAAACTAAAAGAGGAACTCGTAACTCTTCAGTACATTTAGATTAGATTAGGATTATGAGAAATGGTTCTAGTTTTGTGTTCAAATACTCTTGAAGTGACTCATTAAAGGGAAACTGGACTAAATCTGGCTTTAAAAGATGTTCCATTTTGGTCCAGGAGGCTGCCTTGGTTCTAACCGCCTGACGGGCGTCCCAGGTGTTTATTCTCACCTGTAAATCACAGGACTCCACGCCGATGACCTGGTGAGGGACGTCAGCGCTGCGTCATCAGGAGCTGATGGACCTGGTCTGCTGGAGATGCTGCTCCAGTTCAACAGGTGGTCAACATTCAAGAATAGGCTTTGCCATGAATATCAGCGTACGAGGTCCCACAGTGGTTTAGCTTCCCTTTAGCCACAACCACACGCAGCAGGAACGCCGCTCCATCAGGTCCACATGCTGACATCATCACTGGTTCTGGATAAATTCATTTGACTTTAAAGGTTCAAAAGTGAAGTTTTGGGTTT
>NW_007579436.1:48284-54438 GCF_000690725.1 Stegastes partitus | reverse complement strand
CAACCAAGCACACTCACATTCACACCTACGGACAATTTACAATCACCAATTAACCTCAGCATGTTTCTGGACTGTGGGAGGAAGCCGGAGAACCCGGTGTTATGTCCCGGTCTAGGGGAACCTTTAGCATAACTTGAGTTTTGCTCCGCAGCAGTCTTTGCACTTCAGAGAAGTTCAGCAATCAGACAAGCCAAGTATCAAAAAGAGTAGTTTCTTTTATTTTTACAGTAACGAGGGGGACATAGGCCAAAATAACAAACAAGACACACTCTACATAAGCCCTGACTTCCCTGTTGAAAAAGAAAAAGCAAATAAAAGACAATATCTTAACTACCTACCTAATGAACAAAAAACAAGAGAAAAAGGGTTTAAAAGAAAAAGGCCTCTCCCTCCTGCTCTGCTCTCTACAATATTTACAAAGATTCACAAAAAGACACAGAACCTGTAGCGCACGGCTACGACTACAAACAAGTCACTGCTGCATCCTCCTGCAGTACAGTCGCGATGGCCTGCTGGCTCTCTCTGAGGTGGAGGCTGGAGGGGAGGACAACGAGTGCAGCTGGTGGGCTGTTCAAGTAGTGGATGGGCCCGCCCTTTGACCAATTGCGTGGCTGGAATCAGGCGAGGCAGCCAATCCAGAGTCACCGCCTGCTCCTAATCCATTCACTCAAAAACCACACACACACACACACACACACACTGAGGGGAGAAGGCAAACAGCAAAAACACAAGAAACACTATAGATGACCCACAGGGTCATAACACTGGAGAGAACCCACGCTGCACGGGGAGAACATGGAGACTCCACGCAGGAAGATCCCGGGTGTCCTCACCGGGACGCCAACCGGCGACCTTCTAGCTGTGAGGCTACGGTGCTAACCACTGATCCACCTGCAGCCCAAATTTACATGTCTAAAATAAAATAACATTAAAAAATAAGATCTATTAATGTACAATATTTTATGTAAGGCTAGATGTAAAAGTAATATAATCTACAATTAGCAGTTTAATGAGGGTGACTTTAGACTTTTTAGAAATTGTGTAGGTGTACGATGTCACGACCGGCTCCAGGAAGGACACAGAGCGCCACACATGATCAGAGAAACTTACATTTATTTCAGCCAAACAGACTAAATATGTGTGTGTGGATAAGTGGCAGCTAATGTGTAGAAATGTGGAAAAATAACAACCCATCCAACTGCTCAAAGTCCAGGCCCAGCCAGAGCCAGCGGCTGATTCCAGTCAGCCTGCAACGCCGATGAACAACCAACAGGTGTCAGCCGTCAGCTGATGGACTTCCTGTTCTTCTCTCAGGGAGCCTGAACTCCAGCAGCCCAGACAGGAAGTTCAGGGGCTATCACAACATACATTTTTAAGATAAGGTAAGATAAGATCAGCCTTTATTTATCTCACAGTGGAGAAATTCACATTGTTGTTAGCAGCATTAAACACAGAGATACACACATATGAGACAGAAAAAAATGTACATATAAATATAAGAAATAGTGCAAATAACATTAAAGATCTGACTTTTTTAATAAAGTGACATTTAAGAACTCTTATTACATTTTATATGATCTCAAGTTAACAGCAGATTGTTGGGGTTTGAAACCAAATTACAGATTTGGCACATTTTGAACATATTTGTATTATAACATTAATTAGCCACGTTAGCGGCTAGTTCTATGTTTTAGCACATGTAAATGGTGTTTATGCTTTTGTGTTTTTAGTATTTGTTTTTTTTTATAGGTTTAAGTTTGTGTGTTTTTTAATGTTGTTGTGTGTTTTGTTTGTGTTTCTCTGTTACAAAATAAAAGTTTTAATTCAAAATTGAAGCTTTTTCAAAACTTTAACATTTTATATTGAAAGCCGGACACCAAAGCGGAAGCGGAATTGCTGCTGAGTTTAATTGTGTTTTATTATGAAGGCGCTGACCGGATCCTTCCGTGCTGCGCAGCATGGTATTGACGCATGCGCCGCTGCGGCCGTACGGCGGCTCGCAGGGCTCAATCCGCGCCGCGCCGCCGCTGCTGGGACGATGGGAGACGTTCTGTGCGAGGAGCTCGAAGATTTAGTTCATTTCACGGTGACCGACCTGCCGGCACGAGGCTATGTTGTCATGGAGGAGATCCGACGTCAGGGGAAGCTCTGTGATGTCACGCTCAAGGTAAAAAACACGACGACGCTCGAAGCTGAAGTAGCTAGCTGCTAGCAGGCTAACAACATGCTAACAGGCTAACAGCGGATTATTACAGCGAGCTGACCGGTGAGTTAGCACCAGCAGCTAACAGGCTAACAGCTGACCCCTGACCCGCATCACTGTCACGGTCACTGATCAGGCAGCGGCTCACGTGACTCTTTCACCTGGTGGGCTTCAGGTGGAAGCTGATCAGCGCGAGGAGTTGATCAATAGAGCTGATCGGCAGGTGTCAGGAAGCAGCAGCGGCACGTCACACACACCTGCTGACAGCTGCTCAGGTGAGTCCTGACAGGAGGTGACGTCCGAGCTGCTCTGATCCGAACCGATCCGAGCTGAGCTGACGGGAGACCAGACAGAAACTAGAATATAAGTGAGTAAAAGAACTAAGTGAGTCTGAAAGAGGATCCCAAGATGTCAGATCGAATTCTGAGATAGAATAAATATAAAATAGTAAAAGATGAAGAGCCACAAAAGACATGAATCATGTTGATGGGCCTGAAGGAGGAAGTTTTTATCTGCTGTACGGACCTGATCTCCCAGCAGCCTCGGTGGTGGAACCGTGAAGAGATATCAGACGTTTAAACGGATGTACAGGTGTTCGTGCTTCATCAGGAGCTCGAGTACCAACAGACCCACAGATAGACCCGTTTAACCGCCCGTCATGTTCCGTGTTCTCCACAGAGATGCTGTTTAACGTGTCCATCAGACGACCTGATCAGTGGAGGACACATTCAATTATTGGGCCTTGAAAATAAAAAAGATCTTCAATCCAGGAAGGTGCTGATCCAGATAGTTCCTGTCAGTATCTGTCTATGGATGGATCCATGTTCCAGCACCTGTTGAGGCTCATCAGCACCACCTGAGGGTCCAGTTTTTTGCTGTTTTGAAACTATCTATACAATTACAGAACCCACAAAAGCCCTTTCTTCCATTTGCAAGGTCCAGCAGTTAAACTGTGTCGTGCTGGATCAACCATCTGATCCGTCTTCGTCTCCACATTTCATGGCTGTTGGAGTTTTATTTGTGCAGATGCTGAGGTCGTCAAAGATCACCTCTGGACGTAATGTATTAACTGCTATTAATGAATCAGGTGATATTGTTTAGAAGCGACAGTAAACGGTGATGAACGTTAGTTTCCCTCAGACAGAGCAGACGTCTTCAAATCGTCATAAAAGTAATAAAACTGCAACAATCGATTAGTTATCACCTTTTAAATTAGTTACCAGCTATTTTAATAATCAAACAGCAGTTTGAGTAACTTTCTAATTAAAAGAATGTTTAATTTCTGTCACTGCAGCTTCATGAACATCTTCTGGTTTCTGGTGACAGTAAACTGGAGATCAGGAAACTCTGATCCACTTGTTACAGACCGAACATCTGATCCATTTGTGTTCATTTAAGAGTTTTTCAAAATTCTGTTTGCAGTCAGTTCTGGTCTGCATGTGTCTCGTTGCAGTTGTTTCACATATTTGTGAGGATTTTGCGTTTCTCATTTTCATCAGTTCGTCTCTTTCTGGTTGTTTCTTGCATCCGTTTCTACTCAGAAGATTTTCAAACAGAAAGTCTTGACATCTGAGAGGCTTTAAACAGCAAAAACAGTGACTGATTATCACGACTGTGTCTGCTTTCCCTCGTATTGATCAGCGGTCCTCTGATATCAGTGAGCTAGTTCACGCTGTCGACAGGCTTTCAGAACCGATCAGGTGTTGTTACATGGAGAGCGTCACCTGTCCTCCGTCTGCTCGCACGCTGAGCTCACTGTAATCCTCTTAATGTCTCAGCATCCAACCTGCTGAATCTGCAGCTGCAGCAAAACCTGGAGCACAGTGAACGCACCACAGCCGACACCTCTGGACAGGTGAGGACAGGTAGGGACAGGTGAGGACAGCGTACATCATGAGTGTTGTTGTGTCTGCAGGTCGGGGACCATAAGTTCAGCGCCCACCGGATCGTTCTGGCCGCTTCCATCCCGTACTTTCACGCCATGTTCACCAACGACATGGTGGAGTGTAAACAGGATGAGATCCTGATGCAGGGCATGGACCCCAGGTAACCCAACACCTGTACCGGCAGCACACACCAGTCAGAGACCAGTCTACTCAATGGATCCAGTGTAGCCAGTATTCCCAGTATACACAGTGTAACCAGGATGCCGAGTATAACCAGTATAGCCAGTATAACCAGTATACCCAGTGTAGCCAGTATAACCAGTTTACTCAGTGTACCAAGTATAGCCAGTGTAACCAGTATACCCAGTGCAACCAGTATAACCAGTATACCCAGTATAGCCAGTATAACCAGTATACACAGTGTAACCAGTATAACCAGTATAACTAGTATAGCCAGTGTAACCAGTATACCCAGTGTACCAAGTACAACCAGTATTCCCAGTATACACAGTGTAACCAGGATGCCGAGTATACCCAGTATAGCCAGTGTAGCCAGTATTACCAGCATAACCAGTGCCATGTGTTGCAGCGCTCTGGAGGCTCTCATCAACTTTGCGTACAGCGGCCATGTTGCCATCGACCAGCAGAACGTCCAGTCTCTCCTGATTGGCTCGAGCTTCCTGCAGCTGCAGAACGTTAAAGACGCCTGTTGCTCCTTCCTGCAAGAGAGGTTAGTGCCGCGTCACTGCACGCGCTCAGTGTGCTGCCACAGGTGTTACAGCCACGTTCAGAGGTTCCTCTGTGCAGCGCTCCAACTGTGATGTTGAGTAACTCGATGTCTCCTCAGGTTACACCCTAAGAACTGTCTGGGAGTCCGCCAGTTCGCCGAGACCATGATGTGCACGACGCTGTACGACTCGGCCAGCAGCTTCCTGCACCAGCACTTCGTGGACGTGTCCTTATCGGAGGAGTTCCTGGGTCTCAGGACGGAGGAGGTTCTGGAGCTGGTGGGCTGCGACGAGCTCAACGTCAAGGCCGAGGAGCAGGTGACGTCTGCGTGATGATCATGTCTTACCTGTGCAGATGTTTGAGTCATGTTTCGCCTCTGCAGGTGTTTGAGCTGTGTCCTACCTGTGCAGGTGTTTGAGGCGGTGCTGGCCTGGGTCCACCATGACCGGGACCGGCGGGAGACGCTGCTGCCGGAGCTGCTGTCGAAGATCCGGCTTCCCCTGTGTCGACCTCAGTTTCTGTCGGACCGAGTGCAGCAGGACGACCTGGTTCGCTGCTGCCACAAGTGCAGGTGAGAAACACACCTGGGATGTCAGAAAGCGGAGGAAACAGCTTCCTGTGGCTCTCCTGACACTGAAGTCTGTTTCTGGCAGAGATTTGGTGGACGAAGCCAAAGATTTTCACCTGATGCCAGAGCGCCGGCCTCACCTGCCCACCTTCAAAACCCGACAGAGGTGCTGCACGTCCATCACAGGACTCATCTACGCCGTGGGAGGACTCAACACCTCAGGTACGCTGCTCACCTGTCCCTGAGAACACACCTGCTCGCAGGGCGGAGCTGACGGAGGCACCTCTGTCTCCGCAGGTGACTCTCTGAACGTGGTCGAGGTGTTCGATCCAATCGGTAACTTCTGGGAGCGCTGTCAGCCAATGAGGATGACTCGCAGCAGAGTGGGTGTGGCTGTCGTCAACGGGCTGCTGTACGCCATTGGCGGTTACGACGGCCAATCACGGCTCAGCACAGTGGAGGTTTACAACCCGGAGACAGACAGCTGGACGCGTGTGTCGAGCATGAACAGCCAGCGCAGGTCAATACACCGATCAATACACTGATCAATACTGTGGCTTAAACACCGGTCATTGCTGCCCACTCCTCTGATCAATACACTGTACTGTAAACCGGCAGAAATAAAACCTGTTGTTGTTTCAGCGCCATGGGAACGGTGGTGATTGACGGACACATCTACGTGTGCGGCGGCTACGACGGGAAGTCGTCTCTGAACTCAGTGGAGTGTTACGCACCTGAGACGGACAGGTGAGCTAATCCTTAACTCAC
>NW_007579436.1:42763-47376 GCF_000690725.1 Stegastes partitus | reverse complement strand
TGTTACGGGCGGCTGTGGCTCCGGGGTAGAGCGGTTGTCCTCTAATCGCGTGGTTGGTGGTTCGACGCCCTCCACAGTGTCCTGGACAATCCACTGAAGCTGAAGTTGCTCCCTCTCTGTTGGTGTGTGAATGTGTGTGAATGGGGGTCAAGCACGATGAGTAGCACCGAGGTAGGGAAGCGCTACAGCAGGTCAGTCCATTAACGTATGAACCCTCATTAAAATCCAGAGACGTGAACTGAACCGATCATCCAGTCGGTGATGAACTTTAATTATTACGGACCAACAGCAGCTCTTAGAAACTTCTAATGTCACAACCTGCTGATCGTTCTGAAAGCTGCGTTTGTTAGTTGCAGACTTTAGTTTGGGTTCATGACATGAAAACAGGCTGCGTCCAGCAGGGGGCGCCGCCACACAGGAGATGAATCTCATGTTGAAGGGCTTCCTCAGTTCCAAGTGTTTAGCTGCTTCCTGTCATGTGACCTGGCTGCAGGTGGACAGTGGTGGCGGAGATGAGCGCGAGTCGCAGTGCCGCCGGCGTGACGGTGTTTGACGGGAGGATCTTCGTCTCCGGCGGCCATGACGGTCTGCAGATCTTCAACACGGTCAGTCTGACAGCAGATCGGAGCCTTTAAACGTACAAACACGTCTTCAGTCTGGATCGCAGCGTTTCTGTGATTCATCAGTTTGAACTGAACTAAACGGGAAGTTTTACAGTTTTCTGACTAATCTGAATTCATCTTCCTCCACCTGATGGAAGCTTGAGATACAAACAACATGTAAAGTCTGATACAGTCGGATCCAACAGCTCTGCTATAGATTCTACCTGAGAACCACAGCAGGAGGTTCATGTTCCTCCTGCAGCTCTGTGGAACCAGAACACCATGAAGGAGGAGAGACGATTGATTTGTTTAACAGAAATGTAAGAACGTCGCTGCATCTCTTAACACAGCAGGTTCAAAACTGACTGAAGTTCTCAACATGAGCCTGACGTGGACTCAGCTGACTTAGTAAAGTGATGATTGATATCACTGGCAGCAGTCCTGTTCCTATGTCATATCTTATAATATGATACTCTGCTCAAGATTGTTTATGAATTAATTGTTTTCAGTCTTTGTTAACTCTTTTTGTCTCATTGGTTACCTGTGTTTGTTGCCCCGCCCCCTGCAGGTGGAGTACTACAACCACCACACAAACCGCTGGCACCCGGCGGCGCCGATGCTCAACAAGCGCTGTCGTCACGGTGCGGCGGCTCTGGGGAGCCACATGTACGTGGCGGGGGGGTACGACGGCTCGGGCTTCCTGAGCGGCGCCGAGGTGTTCAGCTCTGCCTCCGGCCAGTGGAGCCTCCTGGTGGCCATGAACACGCGACGCAGCCGGGTGTCGCTGGTGTCGACGTCGGGGCGTCTGTACGCGGTGGGCGGCTACGACGGACAGTCCAACCTCAGCTCGGTGGAAATGTACAACCCTGACACCAACCGATGGACCTTCATGGCCCCCATGGTGTGTCACGAGGGCGGCGTCGGCGTCGGCTGCATCCCGCTGCAGCCCGCCTAAACCCGCCAATCACGGCCGAGGATCTATGCGTTACTGACGCCAGCAGGCGGGGAGGCGGTGCCTCCGATGGCGTCCACTGAGCTTTATCGGTACGACAGCTGGGCTCGGACCTGCACATTGACGCCGGGCTACGGAATTATGGGAAAACTGTAGGGCCAGCCCACCGAGGCTAGCTGTTAGCATTGTGCTGTTAGCGCGCATGTGGACTGATCGATGTCCAACCTTGATTTTCTACCTGATTGACCAAACAAAGCTGCTGACTTGAAACAGGATGACCACTCTAATCGGTTTTCTGTGACCGTTTTATCAGTACGCAGTGCTGCAGACACGTGAAGAAGAGCATGCCACAGCAGCGCCCCCTGCAGGCCACATTGCTCAGTACACCTGATCAGTCAGAGACTGCACAGGAGAGTTTGTCCTGAAGGAGGCGCTGCAGGAAGCTCACCTTTGAGGAGTCCACAGTGTTCACTGTTAAGGAGTTACGGTTGATTCGGGGTCAACTGAACATTCTAAAAATGTTTGAAACGTGAAGAAAAAGAAGAAGAAAGCTCGAGATGAGCTAATGTTTGTGCAGAACATGTTGGTTTTCATGAGCTCTTTATTTGTGTCAGATAATGTTGAGAGCAAACAGACGATGACAGAACAAAATAAATGCTATGGGGAAACAAATCTTCACTTTCAGAGCAAAAGTAGGAGGAATATATCTTTAAAACCTTTAAAGTTCCACACTTGAGTGGTGAGGACAGGTAGGACAGGTGAGGACAGGTAGGACAGGTGAGGACAGGTAGGACAGGTGACGCTGTGGCAACGAGCCCTAGAAATGCAGATGTTTACCTGCTGCAGACGTAGAATCTGAACTTAATCCAGATGAAGCTCGTCTGTTCCGTCTCGTCAACGATTCAGAGCAATGCATTCTGGGAGCGTCGCATGCGTTTCAGAGACGTGCGCGTCGCTGCCCCTCATTTGCGTAACGTTGAGGTCTTGGCTACTTGATGTAAGTCAGGATCGTCCAGCCACAACTCGACACCTGTGAAGGTCCAGAACTGCTGTTGGAATGAATGAGAGACGGGTCTCGGTCAGACGCCGCCTCACACACATGAAACACGTATGTTGAGGTTCAGTGTCTCTGATCCATCACAGTGAACCTGTGAACTGTTCAGAGCCTGTCTGGTTTTAGTTTCCTTCAGTGTCAAACAGCTGGTCTCAGGCTGTTACTTCCTGGTTAGTCCTGCTGTTGGCTGACCTGAGTCTGTTTGGTCTATAAAGTGACAAACCGAAGGTCAGAGTTCTGCATGGCTCTGAGCTGAAGCATCACGCTGCGCTCTCATCCTGACGGATACACGATGGAAATGGTGAACTTGGTCATTTGTTTGTTGATCTAGCTTCAGCATCTGAGTGGGGAATAAAATGTCTTCTGTGGTGCGTCGACTTGATTCAGGCTGATGCAGCTTCATTTCAGCCAGACGAGTGTTTTGACCAACCTCTGCAGACCGACATGCTGGGAAACACGTCACATGACCGTGGACATGCAGGTGTAGCCAGGAAGTGGGAGGTCGCTTTGCTGTCCGCACAAAATGCTGAAACTGCGAGCAGAGATTTGTGCTGCAGAGAAAACCAGGTCAGAACCACATGAAATTCATGATCAGGAGACGCCACATGAACAGTAAGAGCCAATCAGGAAGCAGCCATGACTGTGTGTCAAAGTCTCATGTTAGACTAAAACCGAGTCAGCAGCTTGTCTGAAGTCTCGGTTCTCCGTGGACGTCAGGAGGAACCAAATCAGTGTCTTCAAATGATGTAGTGTCGGTTGTAGCTTCAGCACAGGTTTCTTCTGTTTTCATGCCGTCAGACAGGCCCAACGTGTGATGATGCCACCACCGTGCTTCTGGAGGACCTGAACAGAACGCTGCTTGTTTACATCAAAAGGTTCTGTTCCGGTCTCATCTCGCCGCAGAACATTTTCCGGCAGCTTCTGGCTTCTTCATCAAACTGCACATCAAGTTTGTTCTCAGCCAGAGGAACTGATCCCAGCTGCCAGCAGCTTCTCAGTAGACGAGCTACATGAGGGCCCAGGGGTGGACGGACAGAACAACATGACCCAGTTTGATCATTTTATTTTAATATTGCTTCTTTATCAGCAGCTGTGAACATCTGATGATGTTCTAGCTGCTGTTCATTCAGAAATGTCAGACCTGAGGGTGTCCGTGATGCTTTAGTGGTGAACACTGTGGACTCGCTGTGACTTCAGTCTGCACAGCTTCATGATGGTTTTACAGATCATCAGTTTAACCGAAGGCTGGAGATCAGTTCGTCAATAACCACCTGATCACTTATTCATTGATTGAAATCCTCTCCAGAGCTTTCAGCTGGACGTGGTGGTCCTCTGGGAGCTGCTCAGCATCACGTGACCTGATGAAGGCCACGAGAGGCGGCTCAAAGCTCCGGGAGTTTCTCAGTAAGTGGACACGAACAGAAAGAGATCCGATTATTGATCGGTGCTCTTCAGCCTCCGACTCAGCTTCACACCGCTGATCTTTATTTTTATTGATTAATTTATGATTTATTTCTTTGTTTTATTTCCTTGTGGATCATTAAAGAGGAAATTTTCAGGTTCATAAAGTCTATTTCTGTCTGCCTTTCATTCTGACTGTGAGAACGAGAAACCGCTATTGATCACTGATCAGTAGTGCAACCAGCTGACTCACTGTCACTTAATAGAAACATCCCCAATAATATGTTTTTCTACATATTTCAGGTTTACATATTTGATATTATTGGAATGTTGATGCATTAATGTGTTCATCTTGTTATTGTTGTAGCTGGTAGAACTCGAGATAAACAACAGAAAACTGCAGAATTTCCCTTTAAAAGTGTCCTGCCACTGCTTCTTTTTAAAAAATATGTTTTATTCAGAGCAGCAGAGAGAAACAGGAAGGGGCAGAAGGATGGGACAGAGCTGCAGCAAAGGGTCGTGAGCGGGAGTCGAACCCACGACCGCTGGGTTGGGGAGCGACAGCTAACTAAAGCTAACTGTAGCAGCTAACTATAGCTAACTA
>NW_007579436.1:39020-42258 GCF_000690725.1 Stegastes partitus | reverse complement strand
GCTGTGTGTGTGTGTGTGTGTGTGTGTGTGTGTGTGTGTGTGTGTGTGTGTGTGTGTGTGTGTGTGTGTGTGTGTGTTCAGAGCTCTCAGAACCCACCGACAGGTCGCTGGTGTTGGATGCTGAAGAAAGCAGCAACATTTGCATGTCAGCATTCATTCACTGTGCTAGGTGGCGCTGTCGTGCCTCTCAACGTGCGGCCGCAGAAGATGCTGCGGTCCGGAGAGTGCAGCTCTGCCGGGTGACCTGTAGGGGCGCCCTCTGCTGTTTCTAATCGTTCTGTGAACAAACTGCACTTGAACGCACCGTGACTTTCACATCATCCACTTTTATTTATTTAACATCAAAAGTCAAAGACACTTTTATTTAAACATTTTGTGGTTCTGTGTCAGAGACTGGACTGATCCAGAACCTGCCACAGTCCGGACCTGGTCGGCTCCTCAGGTGTTCTGGGAGTCGGTTTACTTCAGAACCTGCAACGTACTGCAGCTGTTCTCTACAGTAAAGTGTAAATAAACGGAGATGAAGTATTTTATCTCGTAATGTTGTGATCTGATCTCAAAGATGTGGAACTGGCAACGGTTCTGTTTGACTGATTGGTTTCAAACCCCGGTTCAGCTGTTGGTGTCATCGAGCAGAAGCAGTTTGTAGCAGGATGCCAATAAAGTTTTAAACCCATAATCAACAGCATCAGCTAGTCGTCAGTTAATCAATAATCCAAACTGATCACAGTGGACTCTGTGCAGATGTTCAGTCCACAGCCTCGTGGTCGTCTCCTCAGTCAGTTCAGTTCCATCGGTTCCTCTGATCCAGACACTCTGTGGACCCAGCTCGTTGGCCTCCTCAGAGTCTCTGTCATGTGACCGTGTCCAGCTAAACCCACAGTGCACACTACAAATACGCTGGATCTGGACTTCTCTTGTTTAATCATCTTTATTTGGTATCTTAATCTTGACACAACAACTAACGGTGTCGACCCAGCAGAGGCCTGACTGGTCCAGTCTGGACCCAAAACTCCAGTCTGGTCCGACGAGTCCTCAGGTGTTCTGGTGACAAGTTCCGCTGAGGACCTTATAACACATCACATTCACATCGAGCAGTTCAGTCAGCAGGAACGCGTCTGGTGTCGCTCACACCTGCACACCTCACCAGGTAGAACCCAGCAGGACCAGGTCCAACTCACAGAGTCCCTGCTGGGCTCCAGTCTGCTCCCATGCCCCACTGGGATCACGGTCCTGGGGGTCCTGGAGGTCCTGGAGGTCCTGGAGCAGCAGCAGCTCCCTCAGGCTCTGAGTGCAGACCTGAACACCTGGACAGGTAAGTTCAGCATTAGTTTCTACTGTTAGAATTCTGCTTGTGTTTCCACAACACCTGGTTCTCTGTGAAGGATTCATGTCTACTTGGAGGAACATGACGTCATTCTTCTCTGTGGACCTTGTGGATATGCAGCCTTCATATCTGACTGATGGGGTCGATGCAGGAGCCACGTGTCACCTGTGTTGTGTTTAGAAGCTAACTGGTGTTTCATCAGCAGCCGTCCGCCGATGTTGTGACTCAGTGACTCGTGTTCATAGTCGGATGTTTTCTGTCTCATGGTCTTGATGTGCTGCTGCTGTATGTTCAAGTTTGACATTTAGCTGTTCAAACAACAGAGCTGGTATCATCTGGGTTTAGCATTTAAAATGTAGATTTAGGATCTCACAATCATTCTTATCTGACTGTTGGAAACCACGTCTCCATAGCAACCTGAAGCCTGGTGTTTGGGAGGTTCTCACTGTTCTCAGTGTCATCTATGTTCTGGGAGTTCTCTGGGACTCACAGCGTCTCGGCGGGCTGGAACCGGTTCTCCTCTCCGTCCAGGATGCCGTGGTACATGCCGATCTCCTGCTCCAGCCGCTGCTTGTTGCTCAGCAGCGTGTCGTAGTCGCGGCGCTGCTGGTCGATCTCGCCGCGGACGTCGGCGAGCTCCGCCTCCAGCTTGGCCACCACCGAGCCCAGGTTCTGCAGCTCCATGTCGTGCCAGTGCCGGGCGTCGCTCAGCGAGTTCTCCAGACCCCGTTTCTGCAAGACGACAGGTTTGAGGTTAGGAACTGACCGAACCAATCAGGTCACGGATCGATCGCAGCGTCTCACCAGCGCTCGGATGGACTCGGTCTCGGCCTGCAGGCTCTGAATCTTGCAGCCGGTATCGTTGCATTCGGCCTTCAGCGCCTCCACCTGCTCCTCCTCAGGACTCAGCCTGCTGCTCACACACTGCGCCTCCTGCAGGAGAACACAGGTCAGACACGCTGCAGAAACACCTGCGAGGACACCTGTGCAGGTGAGCGTCCTCACCTTACACTCCAGGTAGCTGTCGGTCTCGGCCCGGTTCCTCTCCGTCACCTTCTCCCAGTGGCTCCTGATGTAGGCCAGGATCTGGTCCAGACTGGTTTCTATGGGAGCGTCGGGTTCGTCCACCTCCCGTCCAGCCATCTGACTGTAGAGGACTCGCACATCCTGCAGCGACAGGAAGTGCTCAGGTCACATGACGTTATTGATTAGACACAGTCTGGAGCCAGAACAACAACTAATTAGTCCTTAAAGTAACAATGTTCTGTTTCCTTTCTGCCAATGATGAGTTCTTATCATTAAATCATAGAAAAACAAAAAATATGATCTCAGCAGTTTTTACATTTTTATATTAGATTCACATTTTAAACCTTTGAATCTTAAAAAAAACTAAATTCATCAGTTAAATACTAAAGAAAGCACAAACATGACTATGAGTTGTTTGTCTGATCACTGCTTCCTCTGCATCACTGCACATTTCATTTTCTGTTCCTTCTGAAAAAACAAACCTTTAATGACAGAAGAAGGAAAGTAAATGTACTAAACAATGTGTTTTTGTTGAACTGACAGCTCTGTTCATGAGTTAAAGCTGCTAATTAATGATAATCAGTGTGAAAGCTTTTGGCCGTAGAAACACTGTGAATGGAGTCAACGGTTTCAATGCTGTGTGGTTTGATTGGACTAAATCGTGTGTTTTTTGAATGGAATCTGGTGGAACCTGCTCGTGGTTCTGCTCCAGGCTGCGCAGCTCCACCAGCATGTTCTCCATCTGCTCCTCGAGCTCCGCCTTCGTCAGGTTCGCCTCATCGATCACTTTGTACAGCGAGCTGATCTCCTCCTCCACCGCCCTCCTGAAGGGCTGCTCGTTCTCGTACCTGTAGGCGGAGCTACAGTTACTACATCTCCTGTGGG
>NW_007579436.1:34348-37398 GCF_000690725.1 Stegastes partitus | reverse complement strand
GCGCAGGGGTCCCCAGGCTCCGGCGCTGGAGGCCTTGCGGTCGAGGCAGAGGCGTATCTGCTCCTCCAGCTGCTGGTTCAGTTGTTCCAGCGCTCTCACTTTGTCGCGGTACTCCATCAGGCAGCTGTTCAGTCCAGCTGCCGCCGCCCCGTGAGGCCCAGCCCGCTCGCCGGCACGGGGCAGAACCGGCGCTGCGCTGCTCCTCATCCCCTGCAGGAAGACGCTGCTGATGCCCAGAGCCCTGCGGGACACCCGGGTCCCCAGGTTGGAGGCCCCGCAGGCTGGAGGGGCGGAGCCCACAAAGACGCCACGGGGGGCGGCCGTACCGGGCGCTCCGATCCTCCCGCAGGAGGAGGCCGGACGCTCGGCGGACGGCTGTCCCAGGAAGGATGAGCGGCGTCGGGGCAGAGGCATGACGCTCAGCAGCTCCCAGTGTCAAACCGCTCAGAGCCGCTCGGCGCCGGGATTTATGGGAGGACGGAGTTCTGGAAACATGGCCGCCTTTGTTCAGAGCGTGTTTGTAGTGCCGCGGACACGAGGCCTTTGTCCTCATGGAAACACGGAGTCAGATTTCAGCTGCATCAGCAGGGAGGGGGGGTCAGGAAGAGTCCTGAAGCACACAGAGGTCACCTGACCTGCACACGCTCAGTAGAGGTTCAACACACTGAACACTGAAACACACACATCTGTGACTGCATACGTGCATTGATCATCAATACTGATCACATCATGTAGTGCGATGTATTCAGATTACTGTGACTCTGGTCCTCACAGAGGCAGAAGTCCACGCTCAGGTTGTTCCAACGACCACGCAGTTTTATTTGAGCGACAACGTGACAACAAGTCATCGTGATTCAGCACAAACAGCTGTTTCTCTGTGTTTCCATGGAAACTCCTGGATGCAGGCAGGCATGGATTCTTTGTTCAGGCGTCTTCAGACTGTCAGACTGGTTCAGATTGTTTGTGTTGAATCTCAGCAGGAAGCCGACACCCACAGGACGCGGTTAGCTGAGCAGCGAAACCGTCCTGCAGCTGATGTGAGACGTCTGATGGTTTCTGCCGCAGTTCCAGGTGACGCGAATGAAGCCTGAAACGCTATGAAATCAGCATCGATGTGTGAAGAATAACGGTGAGAACGGTTTGTCTCCGTCTGACGGCATCCAGTTTCAGAACAGCTCAAAGGGGAAAGTTTCTGGTGAAGCACAGCTCAGCGCTTCATGAGCCTGTGAAGGAACCTGTTCAGTTCAAACGGGTCCCTGAGGTTGAACCATGTTAACGGTAAAGCTGACAAACACTGAGCCAAAAGTAACTGATTAGGTTATGAGTAAAACCAATAACGAGGTGAGTGAATGGTTCGTAAAACGACTGAACAGATAATGTTTTAACTACGTCAAAACTAATCAAATGAACAAGAAATAAATAGCCACGAACTTTCAGCTATTTCTAACTGAGTCGCCTCTTTATTAGTGTTCGCAGCTGTTTTTGCTGGTAGCTCACTTATGACTTCTAGATAACCACGTTATAATTACAATACTATTATTATTATTAAATCCATGTTGAACGTGTGGATGCAGTTGGTTCTTTAGTCCACAGAAACATTCCAGCAGCGTCTGTGAGCTGGTAAAGCAGGTTCCTTGGAAATCCCCAGATCTGTTCGAGGCTCTTCTGGTTCTGAGCCAACATGGCCGCTCCACAGCTCCACGTCCTCTTGACTGACTTTGGTGGTTCAGAGTCACATGGTAGACCCGTAGAGACACACTGGACATGTTGGACAGAGCAGGATCCGTGAAGGTCTGGGCCTCCTGGTTCCTTCGGTGCTCTCCTGGTTCTTGCTGCTGTGTTCTGCACCTGTCTGACAGCTGGATGGACTCTGATCTGCTTCTGTGTCACTGGATGTTCCTGAGTTTCACTTCTCCTTCTGTCACATTGTGTCTCATTGCAGATGACCTGCAGAAAATATCAAACCACAGACAGACGGAGGTCAACTTCTTCTTTCTGCCATCAGTCACAGACTGACGTCAGCCATCGCTGCCGGTAAAAACATGTTTTTATGATCTCAGTTTCAGACATCACATGTCTTTCTGCCTGGTGGAAACAAGACATCCAAAATTCTAGTTTCTCTCTTCGTTACACTTCATCTGTTGAACTGCCAACTAAATCTTTAAACACAGAAGTTTAGAAAACATGTACAACAAAAACACGATTGCTTTATAGTCAGTAGTCAGTCGTAGATATTTCATGCTGATATCTGACGGTTACAATCGGGGTTTCCAAAGACTAACGTTTGGAATTTAACAAAGTATATCTTCAAAAACAATTTTCTCAAAGCGAGCTTTTCCTGCTACTCTGGGATTTTAACAAAATCCCATTGTGTGAATATTTTTGGGACTTTTGTTAACATTCTTCAGATACTTTGTTCTGTTTTGACATTTTATCAACAATTTTCTGACATTTTGGAGACATTTAATTTGTGTGAAACAACTTTCATGTTTCAGTTCTGGAACTTTAAAGTGCTGTTGAGAGGGACGAGCTGCCTCAGCGCCTGGCTCCACGACCCCATAGCAAGGAAATGGATGGAACATTTATTAATCACACTGATATGTTATTCATATTTGTTGATGTTGTTCCAACATTTATTCATTTACTTTACATTTTGAGACATTTTTAAAATACTTACGGATATCTTTTGGCCTTTTTTTTCCTCTCCTACTCTGATTCAAACAACTAATAGTGAAATAATTGTCTTCAAGTCAGAAATCAGTTCGAGAGGTTTCATTATATCTGTGAGTTATATTAGTGGCTTCCTATAAGAACATCAAACCATTTCATTCAAGAACATTTTCTGTAATTTTTTCTTAAATTTAAATCTAAAAACAAAAACTGTTGAACAAAGCTCAGATTAAATCTGGACCAGAGTTCACCAGAAGACATGTGGAGACTCTGAAGACACCTGGAAGAAGGTTCTCTGGTCTGATGAGACCACAATGGAGCTTTTTGTTCATCAGAGTAGACACTATGTTTGGAGGACACCAAACACTGAACATCATCAC